>NC_064552.1:2000310-2270310 GCF_023856365.1 Brienomyrus brachyistius | reverse complement strand
CCTGGCGGGATGGCGGTGTGGAAACAGCTGAAGAAAGACACCGTGACCCCCCCCCCTTTCCCAATCACTGGTGGGAGGGGGGAGATAATGCCGGCCTTGTTTCCTCGAGGGCGTCGGAGGCAGCAGGCTGGCGCAGGCTGGCACCAGCTTCTTGCAGGAAGGGATTATGCAGGGTGCTGGACGGGCCAGAACGCAGAACACAGACAGGCTCAGAGCCGCAGCCTCGCTTTGACTCGAGGCGGGGAGGAGGGAGGGGGCATGCGGGGAATGTAGAGCAGGCAGCGGAGACACAAGAGGGTTTAATATTTTAAAGACTGCCGAACAAGTCGATCACAGTGGGCACCGAAGAACGTTCCTCAAGCGGCAGCCTTTACAAAACATCCAAAGATACAAAGTGGCTGATAACCGCTTTCATCAGCCGGCCCCTCCAACGCAGGCTTGGGAGTCGCTGCATGCCGGTGCCAGTCTGCAGCGCGCCCGGCACCTCAGACGCCTTACCTCCACCAGCGCCTTCAGGAACCTCCATGTTATTTTTTGTTAAACCCAATCCCGGGGGCCATTTCTCCCAGCCCAGGCGGACCTGCTGGCATCTGCACGTGGCTATGGCATCCATACGTGTCCGCAGGCAGGTGTAAACGGAGAGGTCATATGACGACCACGGTCGAATCCCACGCTATGCGCCAGGGCCTCGTCGGGCCCCCGACACATCCTGACAAGCGTGGCCCCACGACCTGCTGGCCTGGCACCCTGAGGTCTCTGCTCTGCACACGTCCTGCAGGTCCTACCAGTACTTACAGGAGTCCTGTGGGGGTGCTGCTGTCTCCCCATTCAAGCCAGTCACACCACCTATAAAGCCACCAGCTAAACCACCGCCTCCACCCCTGGTGGGCAACTCAGTCCCTTCTGGCATGTAGTGTTCGTGCCCTAGACTCCACCTAGTGCCCCTACCCAAGCACTGCACACCTGTCATCTGCTTCTGAAGGCTTCTTAAGGGTTTCATGCATTTCAGGCTTCATCAGACCATCACCACTCAAACCATTCACCTGCACGGGACCCCCTGCTGGTCACAAAGAGTCACTACACCAAGGAGCCCTGAAGTGACTTTCTGAATGGGTCCTGAGGTCCCCCGGTCATAGGAGGAACTCGCGCAGCAATCGCGTCTTAATGAACCCAGTGTGCATGCGGCAACTTACCACAGTGCAACTGTCAATATATGCACAGCTGCCAGTGCGGTGTGGCATGTTTACCAGGCGGTGTTGCGGTGCTGCGACTGTGCTCACCGGACAGCTGCGAAGGTCCCCCATCGTGCTGGCATTGCGGAGCAGCTCCCCGAACATGTCTGGCGTGGGCTTCTCGCGGCACTCCAGCATGCGCACGGCCTGGTTACTGCAGCACAGGGGCACATGCGACACGAGCGTCCTCAAGCCCTCGCAGGCAACAGTGCAGGGACATCTACCTGAGACTAGCGTCAACGTGGGGACCACAAACCATTTTCATCTACAACCATGTGAGCATTATGCTCCAGATTTTGAGGAAACCTAGCAGGAGTTTCAGACTCGAACCCCTAACCCACGGGGCTCCGCCAAATTCACTTTCCACAAGGATGACGATACACCAGGCAACTTCATGAGCAATGTTGCTGACCAGTGTTGCTTGGACACTTTCCCACTGATATCGGGCAACACATTTCTACTTGATTAACTGTGATCGGCAGTGGGCAACTTTTCACGATCATCCACATGCAGTGAAGTTGCCCTTTGTCTCACCTGGTTGCCAGCTACTCAACATTGCCCAAAAACAGCATAAATTATTGTGATCCTATTCAATAGCATAGACTCACCACCACGCAGATGTTATAACCTGCGATGTGCCCGTGACTGTGGCCCCCGCGTGGCCCCCATGGCCATGTGCGTTACATGACAGCATAACCCCCCCCCCCCCCCCAGGACTGCACTGGCTAATCTGCTATTTTAAATGGTGGGGGGGAGGGGTGTTATATCACACTTCCACACTTCCACTGCCCAGAGGGAGTTGAGGAGGGGTGGGGAATGGAAATGCTGGCCACAAACCTACCGTGTCTGTGTGTGTGTGTGTGTGTCTGTGTGTGTGTGTGTGTGTGTGTGTGTGTGTGTGTGTGTGTGTGTGTGTGTGTGTGTCCCTTTGTTCCGGGAAGTACCAGTCCGTGCACGGTACACACTGCGGCGATAGGGCGAGGACCAATCTGCGTATCTGATCAGGAATTTGGCAGAACACTGCTTCTGCAAACTCCGTCTTTCCACCTCTCTGAGATGCTCCGTCCCCCCGCCCTGGGGCCCCCTGCCTCCTCGGGCCACACCCAGCACTGTCACCCTCTGCCCACTGAGTGCAGTGGGCCAAACGGACTTGTGCATGCTCGTGGTGACCTTGATATCGAGCAGCTACATTCAGCACCAAAGCTCAGAGGTCGAGGCTCCTTCCACAGCGTCGGGTCAGACATCTGGTCCCGATGTACGTGAGACAATGTGACGCTTTGAAAAAGGCTGGTGATGAACAAAATCACCTACAGGGTGAACTTCCTGCTCAGAGGTACCCCCCCTCCATTCCCTCAGCACTGCCTCAACTTACCAGAGGGATGTGGTGGAGATGTAGTGGACCATCTGGATGAAGGGCAGCGGGTCGGAGGTGGCACCACAGCTGTTGCAAACGCACTAGAGAGGAAACGACAGACAGCAGAGTTTCTGTCAGCCTGGAGGGTAAGGCCACGACGCGAGGAGGAGCCAACCAACAAACATGCATCCCTGTGATAGGTCACCTTACAATAAGCCCCGCCCACCTGCTCAAAAAGTGTCATGGCGAACTTCTGGTGAGGGATGCAATGCTTGGCGGTGCATATGTCCTCCTTGGTCTCATCAGAGATGTGGAAGTGGATGCGCATCAGAAGGTTCTCCTGCGGGAAGCACGAACAATTTTTACGATGATGAGGATGATGATTATTATTGATAATAATAATAGTAATAATAGTAATATTACTTGTAATAACAACAATAATATCAGTATCAGTCATCCACCCACTTTCCCTTCAGCAGTGTTCACCAAAACAACAAAAAAGCAGAAACAGCTAATCCAGGCGTGTGAATGCATTGCAGAGGTATGGCAGGGAAGCGGGTGGTTACAGGTTCAAGTCCCAGGGTTACTTTTCAGAAGTGAACCCACCAGGTTCACAAGGAATAGCAGAGCCAATGAGTGGCTAAGCCTCATGCACTGTGCTTCTGCTGCCCTCCATGGGTTTGCTGGGCACACCGGGCAGGGTCACAAAAAGGGTAGTGACCCCACCCTCCTCTGGTCATCAGACCATGAGGCTCAGAAGCGAGGGGAGGCTGGCCAAGGCAAACACGCAAGACATGCTGCTGCAATTCTTTAAAGCTCTCAACATCAGCAGAATGCGCAACTTGCTACTCGAGCAGAATGGTGTGAGGTCCGGGGTGAGAGTGGGACCCACGCCGTGCGCTGGCATGCAGCCTGAGAGCGTTCGATAAAGAAAGCACTCAGCAAATACCGAAAGGATGGTCAGACTTAACAGCCCCTCTATAGGGGAAAACCAACCCAGTGAACAGCACTCCAGGAGAATATAAACCGATTAAACAGCTCTATAGGAGAGAAAGAACCAATTAAATAGCTCTAGGGGGAAATGAACCAATTAAACAGCTTTTAGGAAAAAAACTAAATGGATTAAACAGCTCTATAAGGGAAAAAGAACCAATTAAACAGCTCTATAGGTGAAAAAAAACAATTAAATCGCTCAAGGGGAAAATGAACTAACTAAACAGCTCTTTAGGAAAAAGACTATGGATTAAACTGCCCTATAGGAGAAAACCAATTTAAATGCTCTATGGGAGAACACATAATAAAATAGAGGTACTTTATTCATCCCAGTGGGGAACATGGGTAGCAAAGGTTGGGTCAGAGCACAGGGTCGGCCAGTGTCCAGTACCTCTAGAGCAGTTAGGTCAAAGGCCTCGCTAAAGGACCCAATGGTGATATGAGTATTCTGCCAGCAAAGGGATTCAAATCCATGACCTTCTTGACATGGGCACAGATCCTTAACCTGCTGGGTTGCACACTGGCCAAAAGAATCAACTGAGAAGCTGCATCGTTAAAAATCAGGGTTATAACTTTCAAAAAATCCTTTCCTCTCACTGGGTTTCCTGTCGTGACTGGCACAGGGTTTCACTGGGTGCTTGCGGTGTGGTACTGGAGCTGGCATGAGCTGAGAGGATGCTCGAAACGTATGTGACACAGCTGTCAGTTTAACACAACCGAGAAAACCTCTGGAAGGGGACACACATTGGGGGTAACAGGTGCAGTAGCCAATGGGAATCTGGCTGACTGGAAGACCTATCAGATGCAACGCTGGAATCAGCCAATCCCCTTCATTAAGCAAAAGTGCGAAGACGCCACAGGGAAGAGACAGAGTGGGCAGAGGCCTCGTGATTGGGCGACTTACGAAGCACTCGGCCGCGTCGTCCATGATCCCCAGCTGGAAGCGCTGCTCATCCTGGAAGGTCTTGGCCAGGGCACTGCGCAGGGCATCGGAGGGCAGGACTTTCTCGCTGCTGTACTGGAACTGCGCAAAGATGCTCTGCGACGAGAACAGCGTGACGGCTTAGTGGTACTCAGACGCGCATGCGCCTGTCGCCACACACGCATACACGCGTCTCAGTCACCAAGCAGGCTTTCAGGCCTAGCGTGGCCACAGTTATACAGGAATTGGCCGTCGCAGATGCGAAGATTTATATATTTATATTTAGCAGACGCTTTTAGTCAAAGCAACGCACGATTGAGAAAGCAGAATCAGCCAGTCCTTGGAGAAATCAGGGGTTAAGAGGCTCGCCTCAACGGTGAAATTTCCCTGCCGACTGTGGGATTCGATCGGGCAGCCATCCAAAACAGGCGGCGCGTCTTAACCCACTGAGCCACACACCGGCTCTGAAGACAAAAATTACACTGCGGATAAAACAGCATCTTATGTGACTCTCTGAACCGGCGCCTTTAAGAAACAACTAGTGAGATTAAGCAAGTGTGGTCTGCGGGGGAAAAAAAGGATGGACACAAGCAGCGAAAGGAAATGCTGACAGGTCACGCGCCGGTGATCAGAAATGGGCCGGCCAACACCCTCACTCCCGGATGGACCCGGCCGTATAGGCAAGCTGAAAAACCCAGGCTCGGTCCTGTTGGTGGACGGGTGCCCTCGGTAACACAGCCCCCCACCGCGGTTCCATATGCTTTAAATTGGACAGGCTTTGAACATGAGAATGTCTATCCAACCCCCTCCACACGGCCACAATGGAGGAGTCACAAATCTCAGAGGCTGCTAAGCCGAAGACAGCTCCATTGCAGACCAGGGAGGGTCACCCGAGGAGGAATGCGAGATCCGAGCACTTCCACAGTGAGCAGGAAGTCAGGATGCTGTCAGCTTCCAGCAGACCTCCATGACAGAAGAACATTGCCATTTCTCTGACAGGTGCTGTCATACCGCTGCAGTACTGGTGCAGTCCTCACTGGTCTTCCTGTTCTGCTCAGCACAATGCTACAGAAACAGCCTCAGTTCATCTCCTTCCTCTGTCAGCGACGTACCCACAGCTTGAAACCCCCCCCCCCCTCCCTCTGAGCGCCACTTGGTACCCGTCCAACTTTGCTACACACTCCTGTGCAGCAGGGGGCTCAAGCACAGAGTGCTCAATGCAGGGCAAGGACACAGACAGCCGGGGAGGAAGTCTGTGCAAAAACATGTCGATTCTACCAGCACACAGATTCACTGCGCATTACCACTGGCGTTTTGCATCACTGCATGTCATGTTTTTGTGGATTTTTAAGTCATCAAGCCATATTTAACCAGCATAACACAGCTTAGTCCATATAAAAGATTTCACTAATATACTGGGCAGGCGCAGCGACATCACAGTTTAAATGCTGGACTCTAAACCCAGAAAGGCTAAGGGATAAACTCACAAGCAGGATGAGGATGTCGTACCTTCATAGACTAATTAAGAGTACAGCAGCAAAGTCCTTTCTGAAACAGTTTTGACACAAAGTCCATCTGAAGGAGCTCAGACGTCCAAAGCAGGTAGCTGCAGTCGGACCTGTAACATTGTGGTGCCACCAGGGAATGTGCTCTGCTACATCACTCTGAGGAAGCAAAATCTTACAAGTGGACTCCCCCTCTCGCTTCTGGTTCACGACCCACTGCTGACTCAGGACCGAGGGGAGCGGGGGGTCTGGGATAGGGGATCTGGTGAGATTCATAGGCTGAACTGTTTTCACCGAGGGGAAAAAAAGCACACGCACTCACACACGCTGCGCAAATAACAATATGGCGCGCGACATGCTGCTGTTAGCTTAGGACCTGCCAAGGCGTTGAAACTGCATCGTTTGCATTAAAAATATGAATTATTCCACTGTTTGGACGCTTCCTGCGGATTTCATCCCGCTCCCATCTGTTCAGCTTTTCGCAGCCACGACAACTTGCCAGCGCGCTCTCCCTCGGAGCCCGCTGACGGGGCTTCCGGTTAACCATCCTGTTTACGCGAGTCCCCGCTCGAGCGTATGTCCCTGTCGGCGCGTACCACCGCGTGGGCATGCGTGTGCTGTCCTGCTCGCGCGCGCACCGCAGCGTCCGTGCCCTCCCTGAAGGAAAATAACCTCGGTGGATTCTTGCGGTATATAAGAACTTGCCGTGTCGTGATAATTGGAACACCTACACATGAAGTACCCCGCAAGCTTCAATATTTTATATAACGTAAAAATATGGCGAGGAAAAAAATAATTTGGAGAGGTTTCTTGTGCTTCTGGGACATTCCCACCGTATTATGTATGCCTCCGTTATTTACCTCCGTCGACATAGCGAGCGTCGGCTCCCGTACGCGGTATGTTCCGTAACAATATGTTCTGCTTAACTTCGTGCGTTAATACAACGGAACAGAAAAGTTGCGCATCGGCCCGCGTAGCTTCATGGCGCTGTCATAGGAGGCAAATGGCCCCGTCGAGAACACAGCAGCCCGTTTCAACACAGAACCGTTTCAATGCGGGTTTATTCCGGCCCCACCGGAGAGGGGGCGCAATATTAGCCGCTTTAGATCATTACATTTAAATAACGTGAGTGTCAAACGACTAGCAAACCACGGGCGGATTCCCAAATCCGCAGACCGCGCTTAGTGAGCCGTCCCTAATGCGCTTCCCCCGACGAGTCGAAGAGATCACAGAGTGGCATCCCGCTGGAGACAGCGGTGCTGCGTTTTAAAAAGTTACCTATTATTATTATTATTATTATTATTATTATTATTATTATTATGGGTGTAAATTATAGGGGGATGGAGGGTTATAGCACCCAACAATCAAAAACAGCCAATACAACACCATGGATTCCCTTAAATAGCCCCCCCAGTGTTCAACTCAAAGTTATGCCGTTGATTATTATTATTATTATGTTTTTGCCCCCCTCCAAGGTCTGACCTCAGTTAAAGAAGTGCTTATCACAGGAGTGTAGATATATTTTCAGACTTTCAACTTAGGAAACGTAGGTATCTCTCATCTGCATGGAGGGCACACATTGTGCTGAATGATGTACAGAGGGGTAGTGTGTCTGGGGCAGGGTAGGAGGGGGGGGCCTGGACCACTGATAAGAGTTTTCTGCTTGCTCTGTGCAGGCGCTCCTAAGTTAATTAAGATGTGGAGTGATGGCAGCCTGTCCCCATGGAAACAGATGGTTATTTATTTATTTTTCCGCAGAGGGCACACGGTGAGGTGCATGGCATCCAAAGAGGTCAGGTGTGTGTGTGTGCATCTGTGTGTGTCTGTGTGTGGAGAAATGGAGAGAGGCGAGGTCAGGCACGCTGTACCCAGCAGACGGAAAAAGAGACCATCCAACTCCGGCCCTGATGAGGCACAGAGGCACTGGCAGTCCCGCCTTTTAAATAAAACAGGAAGGGGGAAAGAGATAAAGACACAGGGAGAGAGGGAGGGAAAGACAAATGCACAAGCCAATCAATGCAACGGCACAGACTCATCCAGAAATTCCAGTCATGTGACTGCCCCCACACCCCCACTGCGACAATAAGCCAAAGGCAGGACACGTTAGGGGAATGAGGGAGGGGGACAGCTCTGGCAGAGGTGCAAAAACCCATTCCCCGGGGGATCTAAAAAAGTAACCTAGTTTCGGGCTGTGATGGGACTGGGGGATGATAGAGGGCATAGGGGGCAAACAAGGAGATGTGTGAGTAGGGAGGCCCTCCCACCTTCGCAAACCGGCCCGTGCGTCTCCCTCAGACACAAGCCAAGCCCAGGCTTTCGCCCTGCGGCACCAGCCAAATCACACCACCAGATATCAGCTCCGGCTGGTTCCTTTCGAGGGGGACTCCGATGGAGGGAGAAGTGGAAGTGCGGAGGCACACTGTGCAGTTCAGATACGGGTATACAGTGTGACAGTGCGGGTTCCTCTGGGACTGGGATACGAACATGTCACATGCCAGTAAGATCCTGCTAGAGATCATTCAGCACAGATTACAGACTACAATCAAAGTGACATACAAACAGAACAGAAGACAGAAAGTTCTGCAGGAATGCCGTCTCTAGGATTCTAGTGGTCTGCATCATCAGTGGCGTAGTGGGAAATACTGCCACCTGTACCTCCAAGTGTTGAGGGTTGAAATTCCACCTTTGCCCTGTGTATGGAGTTGGATGTTCTTCCTGCAGTCCAAAGACACGCAGTTAGGTGAACTGATATGACTGTGTATGTACCCTGTGATGGACAGGCATCCCATCCACCATCTAACCCAGCCTTATGCCCTGTGCTTACTGGGATGGGATACAGGGCGCAGGACCTTGTGCTACAAGATGGATGGGCATGTACAATAGCCTGGGCTATTCTTGTTTAATGCAACGTTGTTTCCTTAACCCAGAAGTCTGTTTCACTGAAGCCAACGACTGCATCAGCTGCCATAGATCTCACAATGAGCCTTGAAGTGTCTCACTGCGACTCCACCTTCGATTGTTTAACTGCCACTGTCATGAAACGAACGTGACGTGTTGCTAAACAAAGTGTGAATGCTTCGTAACATGCCATACAAAGCCCAAATAAATACGAATAATGATATGCGGTGGCATAACATCTCATCGTACAGAACACAGCACGCACTGATCCAGTTCATCTCAGAAAATGAGCAGTCTCCCATTTCAGCTGTCAGAGAAGACACAGCAAAAGCAACACTTTCCGAAAATGTGACCAGCGCCACGAGAAACCCCATTATGCCGGATAAACCGAAGTGCCAGAACCCATCAACACAGGAGTGCTTTCGTCACAAGCAGCATTGCCTCTCTTTCTCGCTCTCCCCCTCTCTTTCAACTGTAGAAGCAGGAAATTAAAAAGCAGAGTGATTACCACTCTGTCTCCATCCGCCACAGTGGCAGCGTCTGTGTACGGTCCGGTCCTCAGTTGCCATGGGAATGCAGTCAGCAGCAGACACGTCACTCCTATCACACAGGTGCTGTGCCTCACAATACCCCTGATCCCGTCAGCGTTGCCCCAATTACTACATCCTTTGGGCAAGCATGTCCCAACTCCACTGTAAAAAAGGGCTACATTCTGTAAAGAGGGCAGGAGTCATTCATAAAGACTGTCAGTCTCATCTGCTGTTCACCGCTAGGAATCTCACATCTGCTACAGGTTTGTTCATCATTTGGAGTCTCTCATCTACTGTTCACTGTTAGCACTCACACATCTGCTACAGGTTTGTTCATCATTAGGAGTCTCACATCTACTGTTCACCGTAAGCAGTCACACATCTGCTACAGGTTTGATCATCATTATAAGCCTCTCATCTGCAGCTGAATGTTAGGCGTCGCACATCTGCTAAAATGTCATTTGCTTTTGGGAGTTACTGCTACAAACAGACCTTAGCTACAGTCACAGTTCAGTTGCAGGGGTATTTGGTAATAGAAACCACTGGTTAATAGTAAAGCTACCTGTACCTTAAGAGCACAGAAGATGCAGGAGTCCTCCATACACTTGTGCGTGGTCAGCTGGCGAAAGCTCCTTCGGAAGACGTCCAGATGCCAGAGAACCTGAGGAAGAAGGACAGAAACAGTTCCTGCTTAATGGTTCCTATAACGTCACAGACAAAAAAACAGAACTGGCACATCCTGGAGGTGATAAGAATCCACACAGATGTGGAGACAGTCGATCCTGCCACCAGTAGGTTCTAATGAGCAACTGTGACAGTGGAGGCAGAGAGACAGGCCATGGGACACATGTTGGCTGATTGCACATCCGGTAAAGAGGACGAAGTCACACCTAACCTACTCTCGGTGCCCAGCCCGACCTAATGCACTACAAAACAAAACACTCCACTGTCTGTTGTTCATACGCTCCATTTCAGAATCTAGTAACATTTCTATTGAAGATACATGTTCAAATTAAAAAGTGGGAAGTTACGGAAGTCTGACTAGATGCAAGTTACTGGTGTAGGCATATACCACGACCTAGAAGCACACAGGAATGTGTGAGAGAGGGAGTGCATGATCTGCATACAGTCTGGGTAAACAGTTGTACACAGATGGTCACACAGACTATGTGTTCTTGAAAGCATCAGTGCTCACCTGAATCAGGAAGGTGATGCATGCCAGGTTTTGCCAGTCTGTTGAATCTCAAACAACAAACACAAAATGCACCCCCCCAACCCCTCCGCCACCTACACGGACATTTACTGCCTGTCTGCACACAAATATCATCACCCCCAAAATCACACGCAGCACAATGCCACTCTCTCCCAATCCAATACTTACTCATCACATCCCACACACTACACGGAAAGCGGGTAACTTACAACCGCGTCTTCTATGTTACAGAGCTGCAGGACAGCCCAGGTCCAGGAAGGTCATCGTTGTACTTTCGTGTCCTTACCCTGAATTCCTCCACTTTATATATTTAGCTCTATAAACGGGTACAAACCTGGTAAGTCTCTTAGCATAAAAGCTGGATTAGGGATCTTCAATCACGGAGAAGGAAAAAAAATGGGTTGCCAGAGGAACCTCGGACAGACTCTCACTTAAGCAGTTTTAAGATTTAAAAGCCGCAAGATGCTCGGACTTTGCAGCAAAGGCGTTTCATAACCGGCGGTGCCTGTGACAAGCGGGGTGGGTACAAGCTGAACTGGAGCCAGCAGCTGTGAGGGAACGTGCAGGCTCTCTCTGAAGGTGAAGGCACTGTCAGCATCTGCGTGTGGACCCAGTAAGGCTGTGCTTCCGCGGAGGTGCATTTAACCATTCACGTGCCCAGCTGTTTTTGCACTGCCTTCAACACACTGTCATGCTGTCTTACCAGTTTAATCAGGAGACGTGCGCCCCTCGCCACCATTCGCCAGTGTTCAAAGCGGCAAGAATACCTCCTGACCAAGTCCAGTGCTGAAAGGCTGCAATCTGGGAATCTGGAGTGAGCCAAGCTCTAAGTGCTATCGAATGTTTAATCGTTTTTATTTGACCCCACCCCGGCGAGGGCCCAAGAGCCTCCCGAGAGATTTCCGCAGTCCTTTACATAGCCCCACCTTCTCCCGCAAGCCCCACCCTTTCCCCATACTGTTAAAAATTGACATGAATTATGTTTAAAAAAAATGCACCATTACTGGCACAATTTCGGTTTGCGTTAAATCACTTTAACTGTCAAACAGTAAATATGAAGGGGGGGGGGGGAAAATCAGAAAAGCCAGAAAATCAGAAATAGCTGGAGACCTGTTTGAAAGCCATATTAAAGATAAAGTTACCCACTCTGGTATAAACTGTATAGCGAAATATGTGGCACAGAAGTCCCATCTCCCCCAACAGCCTATCGCCCACCCCCCAATTTCAGGAAGATGAGTGTATCCATAAAAATATCTTACAGTTTTGTTTTGCAGAGAGTCACTATGGGAACATCAAAGTTAGCTAAAGCCAGCAGTCGATTAATTGGTAACATGACTTTTGTTAGTATTGCAGAAATCTCCAGGTAACTACTAAGTATGACAGCTGCTTGGTCCTATGCAGTGTTCTCAATCCGGTCCTCAGAGACCATAGTCCGTGGTTTGCTCCCTCTCAGCTTTGGCTGGGAGCTGGGAGGGAACGATTATGTGTCGTCTGTGGGTCCCGGAGGAATGGGTTGGGAAACACTGGACTCGTGGACAGAAGGGATTCAGGGTGGAATATGGCCATTGTTCCAGTGAACGTGGCATTTCCATACGGCCGTATAAGCATGACAGGCCAGACATCAGGATGGAGCGTCATCACCCCCACCCCCCTGAATCCCCCCTGCAGTCTGCTACAGAAACAGTGATGGATGTGGCCGAATGGAACGCTGCATACGGAGAGCAGGGGAGGTGCTGGTGAGATGCGTGCCAGTGCTAACGTCGGCCTTTTTCCTCCCCTCCCTCTTTGATCCCTCACTCTCTCTCCATTTTTGTGTTATAATCAGCTCCCCGCCTGATCAGCAAATAGAGTGAAATGCTTCACCAGAGAAAGGATGCAGCGTATCTGTCAGTAGAGCGAGAGCCAGGCATGGGACAGAGGGCCCTGGAGGCGACTCTTTGGATGAGACCCAGCCATGTCACCTGACGGGCCACATCATACCACCTGATAGCTCTCCTCGTCACATGACAGCCCTTCTCATGTCACCTGACGGGCCACATCATATCTACCTGATAGCTCTCCTCGTCACATGACAGCCCTTCTCATGTCACCTGACGGGCCACATCATACCACCTGATAGCTCTCCTCGTCACATGACAGCCCTTCTCATGTCACCTGACGGGCCACATCATACACCTGATAGCTCTCCTCGTCACATGACAGGCCCCTTCTCATGTCACCTGACGGGCCACATCATATCACCTGATAGCTCTCCTCGTCACATGACAGCCCTTCTCATGTCACCTGACGGGCCACATCATACCACCTGATAGCTCCTCGTCACATGACAGCCCTTATCATGTCACCTGACGGGCCACATCATACCACCTGATAGCTCTCCTCGTCACATGACAGCCCTTCTCATGTCACCTGACGGTCTTCCATTGAAACTAAAAGGCTCGTCTCAGAAAAGTGCAACAAATGTTGAGTGAAGCAGGGCTACAACAGGGCTGATCATCAGGCCACCACAGCAGTGAATAATATCAGCATTTTGACCAAGTTCCTCCCTGACCCAAGGTGCTGCCACCTACAGTTAAGGTAGCATCACAACAACATTAGACTTAGTGAACAGCAACTTATTCCTGTTGGCCTTTTGATGGGAAATCAGGTTTGTCATCTAGATGAATAATTTTACTGCAGTCAGCGTGGGATTTCTAAGGTTACGCGCAGGCATCAGGAGAGCAGGCGAGCTCTTGGTGAAAGGTAACACACTACTAACAAAACACAATCAACTGAACACAACTTCGGAGACCTGCAAGGGCACACAGACGTTACAAACAGGCATGATACCCCCAGGGAGTAACAAGCAGAAGACGTGGAGGACCAGGAGCCCGAGTCGTCTCGGTCAGACCTGCACACCCTGAGCATTTGTGTTTCTTTCCACTTTTCCTTTAAGGTGCATTTGAGGTTTTGCTCAAACAAACCAGCCTGAGCTGATATTTTTTAGGTGTCTGCATCTTCACTTTGGCCTTTTGGAAGCGGGCAGATGGTGAAGAAGACAGCGCTCACACACACACTCACACTCAAATACATATATACACACACAGGCACACCAGAGACCATCGCCCCTTCAAGGTTCATCAATGACAGTCTCTGAGGGTGGTCACCGTCTGTCTGTCCCGGGGGAAGTCAGCTGACTTGTTTTGTCCTCCGGTACATACAAACACGAGTGCGTTTACCCCTCCCCACACCTGGAAGGGAAGCGCGCCAGTCCCGTTTGCCTGGGCTGCGAAAGTCCAGTTCATCTCGTCTCCGCTGAAACGGAACCTCTTTTCGTCTCTGCTTCTCCTCCTTCGTCTTTCTTTGTTCACTGCACAGTCCCCCTCCTGGCTCTGAAAACATCAATAATAAAATCGGACCCTCTTTTTTCGACTTCGCCTGGTTGTGTCTCTGAATCGGCATTCCCACATACCCCCTTCTCTTATCCCCTCAATCCAACTGACCAAACTGCATCCCCCCTTCCTCCATGCTGAGCATAACCTTCAAACGCTAAACAACAGTGACATAGGGAAACTCGATAAATCACATTCCCAGTAGTCGAAAGACACCTTACTGTCCTGTCAACTCAAGAGCTCAAGGCCTCTGTCACCATGGTGATGGATTGGGGGTGTCCAGACTGCTGGCCTGGGGGGGGGGGGGGGTCAAACTGCCCCCACCCAAGCTCCAGAGTGGCAGAAGCCACGACAGTGCTGCTCACTGCTGAGGTAAGCAGGGCCTGTGTTCACAGTCCGCCAGGCTGCTCCACTTCACAGTTTGGCCTCATTTCTGAACACTTTTTTGCTCTTAATGTAGTTGAGTCTACAACTTGTTTTATGGAAATGTTCCTCCCGCAGTGAAAAACAGGAATATTATATTTACACACACACACACGCACACACATACACATATATATATATATCAATCCATATGTGTCAATGTATGTCAAATAATATATTTCTGCATGAATATTTAATTAGGAAGCAATGAAACACACTCTCATTTAAAATATTCTCCTGAATACGCCAAGAAACATGAAGCTTCAGCTATGGAGAGAAACTTCCAGACAATTCCAGACAATATGTGCATAATTAAACTGGAAAACCAACAGAAGGTGTAAAGAACCAGCCAGCTGTTCACAGGGGCCTGTCTACCGCTGCTTTCCACTTCTGCTGCCTGTCCATACAGCTCACTGAACTACCCAACAAACAGACCGCAAACGCTATGAGAGCTGGGCACTGACAGTAACTATATCCTGTAAGGCAAGCCGTCATGTTTGAAATACGTCATGAAAAACAAAACATACTGCTAAAGAAGATAAAACATCCATGCGTGCACCCCTCGTGGAGAGTCACTGGAACAGGAAGACAGCACGGAATAACACATTTATTCGGGATAGTTTTCCTCTTTTCCAGAATTCAGAGCAGGGTCAGCATGGTGGAGACGAATCATTAAAACAAAGGCTGGGTGTCACGCAAGCTGTTAAACTGGACGGCAGGCTGGCTGGACGTCAGGGCTGGTATCAGGACCACACTGACTCGCCCATCAGACAGGAACCAGGGACAGGTGCCGGGAGTTAACACACACAACCCCAGGTACACGCACACACCTTACGGCCTGACAGTCGTGCATTCTAGGATTTTTGGGATTTCCACAAAGAAATATCATCAAGCACTGAGTGGTAAATACTTGTCCATTTGTGGAAAAACAGTCACTAACAATTTTATGCAAGTATTTTCCACCCACTTTTGTATAGTTTCAGTGCCCTTAGTTAATTCTGATTCTCCGGTGACCTTGTACTTTTGAGTGCAGTTGTTTCCCAAGGCCTGTTAGCTGCTCTCTTTCTCTGATTTATATCACACTAATTTGTGCAATTTAACCACAGTCAGGCATATTTTTAATATGTGCACAAATACTCAAACACAATGTTACACTGCACAAATGTACAAGCACAGCACTGCAAAACACGTTAATCAAATCGCACCAGCAGCTAGTGTTGCCACCCATCCAGGGTTGTATGGGATCGCCCTGTGCAGAAAAATAAAATGCTGTATCCTGTTTTGAACTAATACAAGACACGTTTTTCCGTATTTTGAAAATGCCATCACACCCCGCTCGACACATTACCGTTGTTTGAAAGTGGTGTCTTCCCTACAGGTCTCCATCAAAATTTTAATGAGAACTTTACGCTGATAAAATGGCTCGAAGTTTAATTGATGGCTGACACCTTTAACAATCAGGGGAGACCAGGGACAAAGTGTTGGTTGAGCAGCAGTTGGACAGACATACTTCAGCAACCCAACCGTACATCCCTCCACTTCTGCTAGCTAAAGACTCCTAGCAAAAACTATGCCACTTATGAAACACACACTAAAAGCACATAGATTAATGACCAAAAACATACCAGATTCAATTCAACAATTTTCCCTGGTTACCTCTAATGTTCCGTCCCCCCCCCCCGGAATTTCAAACAGTAGTGATGGGAGACGGGCAGACACTAAAGGTGGGCGTTTAACTGTGGCAAATGAAATTAAGAGTCTGAGAAACAGAGGAAACACGAAATCCCCTCAGAGTGGATGTTTCGGTGGGCGAATCCTCACCGATAATTAGGCTGCGTGACGCCCCAGACGGAAAAAACTGAAAACGGCAGCTCTTCACGAAATTCCCTCTTGATAATGCTTAATGTGCTTTACGCCAAACTGGCAGAGATAAAAGGAGATGAAAAAGGTAAAAAAAAGAAAGAAAAAAAAAGCTTTTTAACAAAGCAGGTGGGGGACTGGTTATAAAAAGTCACGCGGCAACAAACATGGCAGCCGGAAAAATATTACATGCAGCATTGCAGTTCTTTACAGTTAATGACAGTTGAAAAGAGACACGGATGTACTACAAAGGCAGACTCTCTAAATAATACAGAGCTCATTATAAACGCATTCTATTTAAATCACTTCTGTCTCTTTCATCTCCCTCCATGGACCTGGAAATATAGATATGTATGCAAATTCAGGTTTTTCCAATCAAGACCAACTAACTACATGGCTATTAAGTGTTACTCATCAAGACCACAGACGTGGTCATCACTGAATGTTATTTATCAAGACCACAGACTGGGATGTCATTGAGTGTTACTTATCAGCACTACACACTGGGCTGTCGGTGAATCTTACTCATCAGCACCACAAACTGGATTGTCAGTGAACCTTACTCATAAATACCACAGACTGGGCTTTCAGTGAGTGTTACTCATCAAGACGCCATCCTGGGCTCTCATTTGGCGCTACTCATCAAGGCCACAGACTGGGCTGTCATTTGGTGTTACTCACAAAGACCACATACTGGGCTTTCGGCGAGTATTAGTCATCAAGACCACTGACTGAGCTGCCATCTAGCTCAGTTATACTCCTCAAGACCACAGGACTGGGTTGTCATCATGTGTAACTTTTCAAGACCATAGGCTGCCAGTGAATGCATCACATGGTTTTCATGACCACAAATAACACAGCTATCGAAGCTTGCTCATCAAGACCACGAACTGCACTGATGCTGCATGTTATCACACCACCAGAAACGTGACGACGGACTGGATTGTCATGTGTGTGACATCTGTTCTTGTACATAACCAATGTACATTACACCTCTTTACACAAATGACACGCCCAATAATACCACCAGCACCCATCATAAATCCAGACTTCCCTTCATATATTGGAGTAACAAGAGGTCAAAGGTCCATGGAGGGTCGTCTTTAGGTCATCTTTAGCTTGTAAAACTAATGATAAATCTTAGTTAGACTCAGGTACACATTGGGAACTTATCTGATCACTCTTTGGATAAGTCTGCAGGACAACAATCAAAAGCTTTGAAAGTGCCATAAGTTGATTATCTGGCTTTGGCTCTCGCCCTCCCTGGGCCACGGACCCCAGCCGTGGGCTCTGATCTTCAGCCTCTCAGCAGGGAGAGCAGGACGTCACTCCTGGACCATTCTGACTGGCCATGATTTCAGCATCAGCTTCAGAACTATGCAGAATTTCTCTGAAAGTGTGTGTGGGCATTTATTTCTTTCCTTATGAGTGTAATTTGGCTTTGTTAATACGTTTCTTTCATCAGTTGTTTGTTCATGCTTGTTCACCTGATTGTTTGCTGGTTTTCCTGTTTGTTCGCCTTATTGTTTAATTGTTTATTAGTTTGTTTGCCTGCTTGTTTGTCTGTTTGTTTGCCGGTTTGTCCTCTTGTTTGTTTACTGCTTTGTTTGCCTGTCTGTTCGCTTGTGTGCGTGAGTATGTGTGCATGTTCATGTCCCACCTGCAGGGCGCTGTTCAGGAAGCAGCTGTTCTGTCCCGGCTCGTTGCTGAGCCCTTTGCTGGGTGCGATAGACGTCATGGTCCGGGGGGCATACGCGCCATGCATCCCGCTGCTGCCCGATGCAAAATAGTTCCTCTTCCACGACATGGTGCCGGTCCCAGTGCTGGTCTTGTCCTGGTTGTGGATCTTATGCCACAGTTCACCACACGGCCGGCGCTTGCCAGGAGAATCGAGAGAGGATCATCTTCGCCGGGCAAACAGAGCAGAGCGGGCAAAGCTTAAAATGAGGGGGGAGAGTGTCCAGAGGGTAGAGCACATTCTGAGGAGGGGGTGCCGGCATTCACTCTGGTCTTTAGTGGCTCCCATCTGTCGAGATCCAAGCCTTCGGGACAGTGAGGCGCTCCTGCCCTTCACCGGCAGCAGGAGATAGAGAAATCTCTCGGGATTAGCTATTTTGGGGTCTGTTTGTTGCTAAAAGTGTGGAGCCGGGAAGGAAGACAGGGAGCGATCTTGCAGAAAACAGGTGGGACACATACGGAGAGAAGTGTACAAAGAGATCTGTGTCTCCCTCTCTCTCTCTCTCTTTCTCTCTCTCTCTCTCCCTCCCTCCCTCCCTCTCCCTCTCAAGTCAGGGCCGAGGGGGGGCTCAGTTACCGGGCCATTTAACAACGCCTTGCACGTTTGACTCCTCACAGTGCTCCCTAGCAAAATTTAACAGCCACGAGGGGCTAGGCAGGGGGAGGGGGGTGCGTATGTGCCTGTGCTCCTCTGGCACTCCTGTGATGCCTCTCCTCCAAGTCCGCTTGATGTGCACGTCGCAGTGGGACCGACCCCCCCCTCCCCCCGCCCCCAGACAGACAAGATCTTTGTTTGCCCTCTTCCACGGCCCTGAAAGAGAAAGCAGAGGAAACACAAGGAGTTAGTGGGTGGAGTCACGTCTACTATTGCCCCCCTCCACCGCCCCCCAACCCCCGTTCACAGAGGGGTGGGAACCTTCCAGAATGGGACCCTGGCAACAACAGAACCAGATTCAACCTGCACTGGACCTACAGTAACCAAGGACCCCTGTTTCTCTCAGGGATGGCATCACGTGCAACACTGCTGGTACCTCTCAAGGCAGCTTACACCCCTGACTGTAAGGAGGTCGGAGAATGAGAACCTCACTTGTGCTGGCAGCCTCACTGTCTGTCTATCTCCCTCCTCGTCTCCCTGCCTCTCTGACTGTCTGTCTCTCTCCTTGCCCCTTTGCTCACTTAAGCCCCCTTCAGGTGATCAGCTGATACAAGTGCCCCTTACTTCAGGACCTTTAGTTGAATAACAGCGGAACCTTCCTTGGACTGAAAAGTGCAACTGCTTTTTAACTCATAGACTAGACTTTAGTCTAGACTTGAATGACGTGACACGTCAGTTCCACATAGCCGCCTGGCAGGCTCTCACCCTCGTCTGATTATGTGACATGTCAGGTGACTATGTGGAGCTTACGTGTCGCGTCATTCAAGTCTAGACTAAAAACACACTTGTCTAATCTGGCTTATACAGTAAGTACTCTAGTACTCATTCCCAGTCAGGCCTGTAGTGTGAGGTGTAGAGCTGGGTGGGGATTGATGCCATTGGCTTTGGATAAACTGGACTGTCAGTCTGTCACTCTAGCTTCACACCCCCTTGTGGAATTGGAGTGCTGATATTTCAGGGACCCCCCATGCCTGTGTTCCCACCTGCCTCTCCCTCCTACTTATGCTGCCATAGTCTTATCTGCCGGAGTTTACATACTGCACTCACCTAACTGTTTGCACTGCCTCTAGTCTCCCCTACTTTGGCTAGCTGCCTGGAGACCCGAAATTCTCAAAATATTCTGCCTAACCTGCTGTCTGCCACGCTTCCAGTAACGGAGGCATCCTCCCGGCCTGCTAGCCCTTCTGCCGATGACATCTTCCCTGCTCGCCCTGCTGCTGCTGTACCACTGTTCTTCCTGCCATCTGAAGCAGCACCAGCAACCGCCTGCCATCACCTGCTGCCCCCCCCTTTGACACTCAAATGTTAAAATTGGGACAGTGTGATTTGGGACTTCGCCATCTTGCTCATTTTATTTCCTTTGCCAGCCCCTGGAGGATGGACTCCCCCTTTGAGTCTGGTTCCTCAGAAGGTTTCTTCCTTCTAGGGAGTTTTTCCTTGCCACTGTCGCCTCTGGCTTGCTCACTGGGGGCTTTGGGTGGGGATGCTGTAAAGCGCTTTGAGACCAGGTAATGTGAAAACGCGCTATACAAATAAAACTGAATAGAATCGAATCATGTGACTGCTCCGTACCTTCAGCTCCGAGTCACAGTATCATCAGGGGCAGGTTTGCTATTTCTGGGGCCCTATGAAGAAATTCCCCTCTAGTGAAGTATCTGTTTATGACCAAAAGGGGGCCACAAAACCTCAGAGACTCAGAGCAATGTGGTTTGAGTGATGGTAAACAGCACCACCCTATATCATGACAATGGACATGATAAGAGTCCCTGGACATGATAAGAGCTGGAGACAGCTCAAGATTAGCCTGATATTACAAGTGCACGCAATTTCCTTAGACAGTCACAATAAAATTCACCGAAAGCAGCTTCCATATGGCCTGTGTAAGGTTCTCTTTAATATGATCTAAACTTTCCGTTATCCGGTTACCATGCAGAAGCTCTCTGCGCCACATTCAAACAGGGAGATCGCAGTTTAGCGGGAGACAAAGGCTTTGTCTGGCATCAAAACGGCACACAGGCAGCGGGGCGTTGCCGTGTGAATGGCGTGCTTGACACAAAAATGCTGCCAATCAAGCATCCTTCTGCCGTTAGAAAACAAAGCTCATGGCAAGAGAGCCAGGCAGAACGGCGACAGAAGCTGCCTCCCCGTGCAACGGCGCGCATTAGCCTGTCAGTCAGCCGAGGACCATCCTCAGCAGCCTCTCCAAGAACGCTTTGTTTTGCAAACAGACGTTGCTATCGTAGCGACCCGCGGGATGCGGCCGCGTAAACAGGAGGCTTCGCCACGTCTGCCACACAGCGCCATGTGAGGGCGCCGCTAATTTAAACAAACACTGGGCCGGCGTCCCTGAGCGCGGCTGATCAGGATGCCGTGGGTTGAGAAACACCAACCACAGCTACGTGATTGCACAACACAGGCTTCCCCTCCATCTCCCTGCGTGTGGAGATGGTCCTCCAGCAGACAGGGGGCGCTAGGCACAGCACAGTTCCACTTGAGGTCCTGGTATATAGAAGTGCGTTTTTTTAATCATTGGCTGTGTGCCGTCTGTGGGAGTGTGTGTGTAACTGATGCGTACATCATCTTTGAGTTGATCTGTTTGTTTGTGCATGTGTACAATCGTACTGCACACGCATTTCTATATTTCCAAAATGGTTCTGACAGCGGAAGCTGTGGATGCAGCCAGTAACTGAATGTCCGAAGAGTCCAAACATCTGCTTGTGTCACCTTCAGTCCACTGCCCTTGGTAATGATGGCCTTAGTGTGTGCATGCGTTATATTTGTATTCCTATCGCATTGTATTATGTCGTTGATGTCATATATTTATTTTATTGCAGTTGTATTTAAGTGTAGCACCACAGGGGGCACAAGAGAAATGGCATTTCGACGCACTCTGTATTTGTATATGGATGCCATGACAAATAAGGATTCTTTAGTCTATAATAAAATAAAATAATAATAAATAAATAAACAAAAAAAAAATAATAAAGAACTCTTGAGTCTTGACTTAGCATTGCATTGCTAACTGTAGGCCTCTGAGGTTCTCCATGCCGTCCGTGGCTTACGCCTGTCACATGGTGACCGTGGGGTGAGGTGCGCTCGCTAACATTGTTCGGCGAACAGAACGGCTTGTAAGTCTCTCCATTTCGCCAGGCAAGAATGCAAATGCTGAAAACCGAAAATTCGCTCTTTTCAAGTATGGCACGTCCCCTTAACTTCTGGCCCTGGAAAATCACATTTTCCATCATCTAATCCTGTCGTCCGAGGGCATCCGCCTGCCTTGTGTGCTGATGTCACCATGGCGGCCCGCCGGGCGGCGAGGAGGCCGCCACTGTACGGGTTCCGCCCGGGACCCCGCAACAGATGGCCCAGGCCAGCCTTCTCTGCAGCGGCACCGAAATGCCGGTCGTTCATTTTGTCAGGCCAAGAGAAAGTAGGATGCAGTTTCAGGTCAAGATGGCCGTCAGCTGGGGGGGGGGGGGGGGGGGCGGGCAGGGCACAAGGGCTGGTTATTCCCGTGTGCCAGTGTTTCGGCTGGTCGGTACCCTGACGGGTGCCCACACATCACGCAACTCAGCAGTTTACCTCACAGCTGGGGGGGGGATGTAGAGGGAGGGGCTTGCAAAGACTGGCCCCCCCCCTTCACTCATCCAGGGTAGGCGAAGTGTTTTTGTGGGTTGGAGGGGGGGGTGAATTGGAATTGAGGCAGGCAGGGTAAGGGGGGGGCGGTCAGTGATTTTCCGCTATACGGGACCGGGCCGCCCCTGTGGTGCCGTCGCCATGGAGACGGGCTAAGCGCCACCGCACGCGAAAAGAAAAATCCAAAGCATATGACACTAGGAAAGGCGCGCTGTACTGAGCTGAGCCTTCACGAGATGAGGCCCCGCCCCCCGCCACTGTGGGGCCACTGATGCGAGCCGATAGTCCTTTGTGAAGTGACTAGGAAAACAGCACTGCGTTGTTCACTGGAGCTTACGCGTGAAGACACACAAATGCAAGCGCGCACACATGCTTCTGTAAATTGCGCTCTTGTATAACTACTGGTCCAAGCTGGGCACAAAAGCACAACAATTGCAACTGGCAGCCGGTCCTGAACACGTCCGGTCCGCAGCCAGGGGACACCCCGCAGGGACTCAGTGCTACATCAGCGACTATCCACACTGCTTTGTCCGCCTCCGCCAACTAACAGAAATTTATTCCATGTCATAAAATATTTATCAAATAATTGAAGTTCAAACAGCAGTAGAGACTAGCTGCCATGTTGGATGGGTGCGATGACATCATATGACATGCTGTGTAGATGTGATAACATCATGTGACACATTGTGTGGGTGGGAAGACATCATGTGACATGCTGGGTAGATGTGATTACATCATGTGACATACTGTGTAGATGTGAAGACAGGGTGTGTGGACATGATGATGTCATACCACAACGGTCTTGCCTCTTTGGACAAGAAAACACAATACATGCCTTTCTGTCTGGCCAGCCCATGTTTTGACAAGGGGGGGGTAGTTCTCCACCCGAGTAGAAATGATTATGGATAATCCCAAATTAAGTTGGGGGGGGGGGGTTGAACCCTAGAGGTGGGAGGCAACAGAGTCACAATGACACCCCAGAATAAACACTAGTAAATCATTTAAAAAATGATATAAAAATGTCATATGGATGAATAAACAAATGAACAACAACATAAAAACACTGAATTATCTGATCAGTCACTGCAGTTCCATTTCTGTGGGGTGCCTTCCATGGCACACTGGCACTATCTAGACAGCAGAAAGTGGATTCCAGAAAGATCCAAACTGCAAACCCGTCATAGGTAATCATCCTGCTTAGGTGGCAGGGCATGCTGTAATAATCTACGGGCAACTGCTGTTCTTCCTGCTAATGGCAGTATTCAGGAAGGGGGGTTTAATTTATCCAAGGTGCAACAGTTTAACCCCCATCCCAGACTGGACAACAGCTTCAGCCAGAGTGTCAGTAACCCACGCCCCCCTCCCTGCCATAAAACAGCTTCCTTCACCTCCACGCACTAATACCTGACATCACTGGGTATCTTATCTGAGATACGGAGAGCCAAACCGGTCCCCTGTGGCCCCCCCACTGAGGCCTGACCATTTGGGCAACACAACACCGCAGGCTAAGAGAGAAGAGCCCGTCTGTTTAAGCATGAAGCCATCAGCAACCTTAAAGGCCGAAGCGCTGCTGCTGTCTCAGCACCCGACCGCGTGTTAGAGCCGCGTGCCGCCTGGAAATCAAAAGACAGATTTTAACACACAGGAGGACGAGAAGAAGACACTTACCTACAGTGAGAACGGTTCGCGTCAGTCTGTGTGAGAGAAAAAATGGGGGTTACGCAATCGCTGACGGATAAGGAGTGATGTGAGACCGGAGCCTGTCCTCCCCAGCACAAATACACCCATAGGGTATGGAATCTGGACGGTCTGACGATGGGGGCTCTATCTTCCCTTTAAGTGGCATTGGGGGGGGGGGGGGGGTTCGTTTGCAGGTGACGAGGCCTCAATCGGCCATTCACAGCGGAGGACAGTGAATAATGACTCCACACAAAGGAGGCTCACAGACCACATCGGGGACCTCAGCTCGACTCACATGGTGCGTTCAGGCCCTTCAGAGGAACGCACGTCCAGACAATCCATCAACTGTGCAGGCGCTTTGATGAAAACTGCTCTGGAGGTGGTGGGTGGGGTGGCAGGGGTTGAAGGTCAAGTTCTTCAACATGGCTGATGTGAGGGACTACAGACGATCCAGGACAGCCCAAGAAGAACCAGGCACACTGTTGTAGTGACTTGAGGTTTTTTAGTTGGGTTTTTTGGGCTGTGCTCACATACAGCCAAAGGCAGGAGGTGCACAGCGCATTGACATTGTGTTTTTGTAGCATTACCCCTTTGCCCTGGACGTCACAAAATAAATGCCAGAGATAAAGCAAATCATAAAAATTCCACAGAACAGGATTCAGACAACCCCGAATATACACCCTCACAAACCTACTCCTACCTCAAATACGAATGACCTACAAACCCGTCACGGGGCCTTTGACCCTCCCCCCAGCCCCCTCTCAACCCTTTACCCTCCTTCACGACGTCAGATGGAGACTCTCCAACTGGCCTTAACAGACAGGTAGGTGCGAACTCTGCAGATGGGTCCTAGACAGGCATGCAACCAAGCATGTACTACGAGTACCAGGGTTCAGAAGGGAACCAGCTGCACAGTGGTGACCCCCTCAAACCAGGTACCCCAGTCACCAAAAGCTGGTAGAGTGCAGAGCCATCAGCAGAAGCCAGGTGAGACCCTAAATGAACACCGGAGGAAGGAGATCTCAGGTATCAGACGTGAGAAGTAAAGGCGATGATTCTTCATCTTCAGCATTTCTGTTTGCACGGCTCATGCGGAAAGTGACAGTTGAGCAAGCTGTGACTAATCGGATTAATGACAGTACAAAAGCAACATTGCGGTCAGCCTCGAGAACCTTCAACCTACATACCACTCAATGCAATTTGTAGCCAAAGTGAGATCCAACTTAAAAGAATCATTTCGTACAACTAGGTTATCTCAGAAGTAATAAATCATGATCTTTGCACAAGGGCCGATTTGAGCGGATTTTAAGACTATTTGAGACTTGAGGAATGGGGACTAAATCTGGGAACGGAAGTGGAGGGGAAACGGCAGCGAGCGAATAGTGTCAGAATCAACCTGCAGCTGTTTCCGAGTCAAGGGAGGGACAGGACAACAAAAGCAAAGCTGGGGTATGGGAAGAGTTACACAGGGTGCATCCTCGGACTGCAGAGCCTGGGCAGAAAAACAAAACCCAACTAATATGCACTTGGCCCTGCCCCCAGACAACCACACCCCCTTATAGTGGCCATGTTTCATCTGTAGACGGTGAAGTGAGGCAGTAACAAAGCAGAAAATGCAGGTGACCTGTCGCTAACCAATATGCCGCTAGGCGAGGGGTTAGCTGAAGATGGCGGAGCTCCCCATGACCGGTCACGTGCATCCGTATCCATCACCCCTGCTCCTCCTCCAGGCACACACACCCCAATGAACCCTGGTGAGATGAACATCTATGAGATCCGCAAACGGGCCTCTCTCCAAGTGCTGAGGGGGCTTTCATTAGCGAAGCGCAAACAGATAATTTAATGGATATATTATCCGAGACAAGCAGTGTCTGACCCATGGGAACAATTATAGCTAAATATTAATCTGAAAAAGGTATACTTGGGTTTCTCTGGGACAGAATGCACTGAATTTACTTTTACCTGTTCATTTTGTCCACAGTGCGGAACATTCCGGCACCTCAGCTGCATACTGTAAAATGAATGAAAACCTCATTGGAAGAGTGTCAGCATGATGAATCCAGCTAATAACTTCTCTTTTCTTTCTCTGACCTGCCAGTAAAACTGGAGCATGGATCCTGGGTGGGTCAAGTGGGAAGATCTGTTACATAACCAAGTACAAGATGGCGGAACAACTGCTGTTGGTCTTCTAGGGTATGAGGCAGACTACGGTTGACCAGAGCCTGACCTAAGCATTCCACTTGTCTAGGCATGTCCGATCCAGGATTCCTAGCTTAAAGATGCTCTCAATGCCTCACCTGTGACGCCATGATTTTTGACGGCGAACACTGAATGGCGAACCGCACCGGCCCAAAACACTGCCAAGCTCATTACAGACTCGCCCCGTCCAAGGCGACTCCATGAGCCAGCCTGCCGCTTGGAGCGATCCAGGTCAAGAAGCCTGTGAATACGCTCAGAGCACTTTCACGCTCGCCGCCTCTCGAGACCTAGCTGACTGTCCTACTGAACCCAGACTGCAGCTCTCATGAACCGCCGCTCACATTTAGCGTATAGCATCCCCTAAGGCTGACAGCCAAAAGAAGCCAATGACCACGCTGTGGAAGTCAACTCTGGTCCAAGGTCTCACACATCCTGAGTTTCACCCCCAAAAACCCAGCACCTAGATCATTTAGCCAATCAAACCGGGCAATGACTAAACGGCCAGAAGGAGAGTGCTATATTTGGATGCCTCCTGACGGCATTTTACTACTGAAAAAAGGCCATTGGATCCTCGATGGGCTTATTTCATGGATGTTTAATTCAAAACCACTAAGCAACCACTGGTCACTCATTGCACACCATGTTGATCAACAGATGGATGAAACAGAAGCAGTTTCTCTGCAGGGATGCTGTCACCTCCACTATACAGATAGAGCCGGTGTTTGATGGAAGATTTCCTGCTTTCTGCCGAAATCACACAGCCCCCGTGGCCAAAACGTCATCATGAAAGAAGCGAATTTCACCCTTAGTGTGGCCACCTTGGAAGCATCGGCGAAGGCCTCGAGCTCTAGTTTGGACAGAGGACAAAATATAGGGAAAGTGTCCTTTGGTACGGTGGCTCAGGGTTTGGTGCTGTAGCCTGACAGGTTATGTATTCTCCTGGTGTTCGTATGGTGTTCCCTGGGAGCTCCAGCTTCCTCCTCCAGCCCAGTGAAATGGTGCACCTAAAATGGTCCAGCAATGCGATAGTGTGCCCTTTGGGTTGGGCTCAGATGGGATGCCCCCGCCTCGTGACCTGGCATTTCTGGGGTAGGCTCTAAGCTGACTAAACCCCTGAACTGGAAAAACAGTGCATGAGTTTGTGCACCTGGGCGTCCTCCGAGAGCTCCAGGGCGGAGTATATGAAGACTGGATGCAAAGTCCCTGAGCCAAGCATGGCTTCATTGTTTAGGTACTTCTCTGCTAGGGGTCCTTATATTTACGACATTTCCTTTATTGCTGATTTTCCTTCCTTTAAATGTTGTGAATATGCCAACACACTGAATCTAGCTTATTATTGTCGTTTCTGAAGGGATTCTGACTTCTATTTTTGGGTTTCTAAAGGCAGATTTGCCCCGTGCCCCTGTGTGTTCGTGCTGCCAGTAACCCAGAAAACAACGTGACATGTTCCTTCTTTCTTCTTTGGCTGTGGGAGTGGTACCTCCAGGGTAGACGTGATGGAGGTGATTAACATTGGATGAAACGTGATTCAGAGGCTGGAAGGTCCCTTGGACCACAGGTTGCTGTAATGTTGATCACTATCTTCTAAGACACAAGAAAATTGCAGAAAGCCAGCCTTGGGTGGGTGTATAATCCAAACTTCTTCATAATGTTAAAGATCATACTGAACACCCAGAGAATGTTCAGTATCCTCAAGGAATTACCTGGAATCGTTAGACTCATTTTCCCTATTTATAGGACCCTCTTCCTGTTTTCCATCTCAACCATCTCCTGACCTTTGCTGCAACCCTCATTTTCTGATGACATATGAGGACCGGCATGACCGATGTTTAATACTGTTTAACGATCTTCTATCGCTTCTTAAAATAAATATGCTCCTTGGTGACAGGTTACCTTTGATTTCAGGAGCTGTTCAAACCAGTGATCCCACTACGTCACACACAGGGCGGCACACCACATGTGTCTGAGATGATGTCACATGTAAATGGTGCACGGTGAAGCGCGAAGACGTCAGCGCACATCTCAGAGCATTTCCTGCCAACTGCGAAACAAAGCAAGCTGCTTAACGGTACAAACGTCACTAAAGCTTGATTCGGGGCCTTTCCCGATACCATTAACCAATGGCGTGACGTCGTACACACAAATAACCGGTGTGACAAAACCACCAATCACGACCTTCAGAAGTTCCGGGACGAACGGCTGGAGATGGACTAGGTCGCAGACAGAAAGAAGGGTTAGGGGAATGTGATCAGAGCAAGACCGACAGCCTGATTCAGGTCTGCTGCAGCACATTTTACCTCCAACAAATTGGAGAAACTCACTCGTTTACAGCACTGACAGATGGCAGTGCGAGGCAGTGAGACCTAACACTCCCAAACCAAAATAAAGGAGGACCAGGAGTCAACTTGATCAATCCCGTGTGCCCAGGAGATCAGCTCTGGCAGAGAGATTGGTTTTAGGGGAGTTATTTGTGAGAGTTCTCTGCTGTCCTGCGATGTCCTTATCCCATCATGGGGGGGTACTGACGTGCTGCACACAGCTCGGTGCTGGGGGGGGGGGGCGGGGGGGGCTCCCCACTGGTGTGACGCAGGTCGTCCAGCAGCCAGAGAGTCTATTTGGGGAATTCTGGCAGGGAGGGCAGAATCAGTAAGGTCGGTCACCTTCGGTGAGGCACGTGGATGGGACAGTGAGAACCTCAGCCGAGACCTCAAAGTTCCTCACCCACCCACACACACACACACACACACAGATACACAGACACACAGAGATACACGGACACACACACACACACACACACACACACACAGATACACAGACACACAGAGATACACGGACACACACACACACACACACACACACACACACAGATACACAGACACACAGAGATACACGGACACACACACACACACACACACACACACAAGGATACACCCACATACACACAGATACACACACACAAGGATACACCCAGATACACACAGATACATACACACCCACCCACACACACAAGGATACACACACACACACACACACACAAGGATACACACACACACACATATACACATACATATATATGTGTGTGTGTGTGTGTGTGTGTGTGTGTTTGGTCCCTTACCACAGCACCACATCTCATTTCAGTGAAACATTCAGCGGCACTAAGTCCCCGGGAAAACTGTCTTTCTGCACCTGCAGCTCACCCTCGGAGCAGAGGATCCAGGCCCATTTTCTCTTCGTCAGGCTTAAAAGTTGTAATCAGGATATGAAACTTCAGAACAGACACCTGAAGCTCGTCCAGCTCTTAAGAGCATGAGCTGTTTTTTCCCCCCACAAGCTGCCACCCTGTGGTCGAAGAAGAAGAGCAGATCCCTGGTGTGCTTCACCCAGCCGCGTGGGGCTTCTCATTCTCCAAACGCTACTCAGCCACGCTGAACCTCTACTGGGTCCTCATCTGTAACGCCAACACGCACGCTCAGACTTTCTGACAAAAGCAGGCAATCCCAGATATCCACTGTGGCAATATTTGCGTATTTAACCTCACATTATTTTACCAGACACTTTTTTCAAAAGTAACATTTTTTCGAGAAACAGGGTCTCTGGAGCAACTTGGGGTTAAGGGCCTCGCTCAGGGGGACCAATGGTATGAATTTGCCAACCAAGGGATTTGAAACAGCGACCTTCCGATCATGGTCACAGTGTCCTAACCCCTTAAGCCACTTGCCACCCTCAAAATGCTGCATTTGCTTAAACCACACAGTCAGCGGAGTGCGTTAGTCGCTTGTGCCAGGCAGAGGGGGCTCGCGGTAATCATACATTAGAAACAAACAACTTTTTAAATCACCCGCATGCCATCCCTCTGTAACATGCCGGATGTTGGAACATGGGCCAGTGTGTAGAGCATTAGTTATAAAAATTTTATACATTTCCACACTGAGCTAAGAAAGAAGACATGAAATAAAATGGTGTTATGGGACAGAACCCAGAAATGCAGCTAAACCAAGCAGCATGCTGGGAACCCAGGGCACACTCTGAACTCACACTCTGAACTCACACTCTGAACTCACACTCTGAACTCACACTCTGAACTCACACTCTGATGAGCACATCCACCCCGGTACTCTAGGGGGCGCCCCACTAATGGAGCATCACGCTTCCGACAGTCTTCCCCGTCAGTGATGATGGACGGCTCATTAGCCGGCGGCCCAGTGCTGGCCTTGTGTGGATCCTAGGAGTCGGAACGGCTGAATTGTGGCCGTTGCTGCCCCCAGCACCCTTTCTAATGGCTTCCTGCTCCTGTAAACATGCCACATTACACTCCTACTTTTCTTTATTCGTCTTGAGCTTCTCTCAGAAGCAGCTCGCGGATCAGTGCGACCATCAGCACACCCATAACCAATAAGGACTGTTTTAGGTACAGAAATTTTACAGTACAATAGCAGGAGTTCAGGCCGTACGTGTACAGAAACTCTCAGGATATTTGCAGCACTAAAAGCTAATGACACACATACACTCATAGGGGGGAAATAGGAAAGAGAGCCAGCTTCCTTAATATATTCAGAGCACAGCAAGGGGCTGAGCAGCACCGAGAAGAGAGGCATTCTGGGAGCGGAAAGGGATGAACCCAATATGCCGTACAGTCATTCAGTGTCCTGGGAACTTTGGGATTTGCCAAGATGCTGATCACGCTCCTCAGGTTCCTGTGAATGCATGAACCCACCGTGTTTCCACAATGCAAACTGGCCTGTTCTCACGACCCCCCATCCAAAAACTACAAACCACAATTGCTGCAGCTTGGGAGGGAGTGGGGGGGGGGGGGTGTGATCCACCAGATCCATTAATGCTGTACCGTCTGGAGCTGAGGCAAGAGGAGAGGAGGGCCGACCTCCTGCTGACCCCCCCCCCCCCCCGCCCTTCCTCACCCACTCCTTCCGACGCCGTGAATCTTAGAACGATGCCCAACCTGCAAATCAACTCTTTGTAAACAGGCTTGAGACTCTCCAGAATATCGCCTCATAACTATTGCCGCGAAAATTAGCCTTCAAAGACTCGCGCTCAACAAAACAGCCTGAAGCAATACTAACACCTGAGATTCTCAGAGGCGGACATTTCCGGTCCAGAAAGTAAAAATCCAGACCACGATTTTGTTTCAACCAACCAACTGAGTACAATGTGACTGTGACTCTTTATGCTCAACTGGTTGGTTGAAACAAAATCCTGGTTTGGATTTTTACTTTCTGGACCTGAAATGTCCGCCTCTGGAGATCCGTTTACCTGACTTTAATGTAGCCCTAATCCGAAAGCACCTCAGAGGTGCGTGGAGCTCCCCTCCGCCTCCTTTAATACCCTCCATTAGGAGAACCAGACCCTAACATCAGGGTGATGCGCCTTCTCACATGCACATCTCCGTCTCCAGTGGGGGGTGGGTGGACAGGTGAGCCAGGTGGCCTCTGGGAACGTGAGCTATTTGGATTTGCGTGTCTCAGAGCTGCCCCCACCAGCAGAGACAACGATTTGCTCCGCTTAAGCAGCCTGCAGGCTGCTTTTAATGTCCCTCACGATGTTCCGGGCGCTGCAGGTGAACTTCAGCCGTCAACAGGCACCCAAACTCCTCCCGCCCCCCCCCAGGTGAGACATCGTCGCTGTCTGCCAGAGAGGACACTTGCAATAAAACTCCCCATCTGCTCCTTGTGTTTTGAAGTTTTCTAGAAGAAAATAAAGGGGCAGGTCTATCAGGGTGATGACTTTCTGCATAAATGCCACACCCTACCCTGCCCTGCCCTCCTCTCCCCATGACATCTAGGGGACAATGGCAGCTTCATATCACCCAAACGCAGCCCAGGCCACTCATCCTGTATCCATTCTGAAGCTCATATCAGCTGAGGTTAACCAGGAGGAACTCTGAGCCAAGGAACATGGGGTTAAAGAAGGGGAAGAGGGGCGCAGTGTCACCACACCCCCTCTGACACAGTAGGAGACACGGCAGACCCACCAGTGACCATATATACATTTTATCGCACTATGCTCACATACTGCACCAATCCAATGAGTTATACTCTCATCCTGCATCAAAATCATTGTATGGTACTTACTGCACTATACCGACACAGTGTACCAATCCAATGTGGTATACTCACATCCTGCATCAAAATCACTGCAGCATACTTTTTGCACTATACTGACCAATTGTATTGGTGCACCACACTGCACCAATACAATGAAGTATACTCCTGTCCTGCATCACGGTCACTGTAGTACACTTACTGCACTATGCTTACACACTGCACCAACCCAACATGGTATACTCTTATCCTGCGTCAGTCACTGTAGTATACTCACTGCACTATGCTTACACACTGCACCAACCCAACATGGTATACTCTTATCCTGCGTCAGTCACTGTAGTATACTCACTGCACTATGCTTACACACTGCACCAACCCAACATGGTATACTCTTATCCTGCGTCACAGTCACTGTAGTATACTCACTGCACTATGCTTACACACTGCACAAACCCAACATGGTATACTCTTATCCTGCGTCACAGTCACTGTAGTATACTGGATCTCACACACTGCATCATTCCCGATCTCAAACACAAAAGCACTGAGCAGTGCTTTAGCCACGCACAACGGCACAATAAATTGATGACGACACGTCTGTGACTCCCCAGGCTCATTTACAGTGTCACCAAGCATAAGCTGCAACCTATGAAGAAGACACCCACCCACATGCTCGCGGAAAAAAAATCTGCTGTTCACATTTTGACTGACATTCCGTTGCTCCTAAAATAGCTTTACAATCACGTTGCGTAAGAGGCACAGTCTGCAGAAAATAACAAAGCCGACAGAGGGCTGACCTGACCGATTCATCCTCACCATCCGACGGCAGCCGTTACCTCGTTGGAGGAGGAAGCTCACAGGCAGCTTCCCGGCCATCGCAGGACAGGCCGTACCTGAGCTGACTCGTTCCCAAGCCGACCATGAGAAAGCGAACGACAGCCGCAAACAAACAGGAAACGGCTGCGGGATTCCTGACATCAAAGCCTCGGCATCATACTATCCGTGTTAGTGCCTGAGAGAAGCACCACACTTCATCACCCAGATCTAATTATCACAGTGAAAGCCGTCATTTAAAAACCAGAAGGAAGAGCAAACAGTTCCTGGCAGCAATGTTACAGAAGATTCATAAACATCCTTTTCAAGGAACATCTATAGTCGGATTGAAGGAAACGACTTTACGTGCCTGTCAAAGTCTGGAATTTAATATCAAGACATTCACTTTGGACAAGGTGGAGAAATTATGTCGAGAAATGATGATGACGATGGCAATGATGATGATAATGATTGTGATGGTGATGATGACATCTTTTTGATCAATGGTGATTGGCTCGGACAGCGAGCAGTATGCATCAGACTGACATTGTATGTCTTTCAGTAACCATAAGACACATTACATCATACACGTACATTAATACTTTAAACCAGGTTCCCTAATTCTGGTTCTGGAGGGCCAGTCTGCAACACCATTTGCAGATTTCCCTGCCCAAACAAACCTACTAAACCTGGCAATTGGTGAGTGTTTCAGCAGAGAAATCTGCAAACTGTGTTGCAGACTGGCCTTCCAGGACCAGAATTGGGGAAACCTGCTTTAAAGGTATGAGCTTCAGGGAAATGATCTCGAACATAAGGTGCTGCTGAAGTGCCCTCGATCTTGGCAGCAGAGGTTTGATTCATCAGTCAAACTGCTCTGGACCCAGGGCCCCACTGTAGCAAGCCTGCCACCTGCACAAACTTTGGGCCATTTTACGGACTGCATGCTTCCTGGTGGTACCACTGCACACCGCTGATGCAGGACAAAGGATGACGAAGATAGACTGTGCAGCCTCAAAACCTCCCAGTCATACACACTATAACGCTACGGCAGCAAAACACTCAGTGTATAATGAAGACTTCTGTACTCCTGTATGCACATCATAAATATGGATGTAGATATATGTACACATACAACGCATATCTATTCCTGCGTAGTATATTATGCATATATACATATATATTAAATATGTCATATACGCGAATGCCTAGACAAATAGTTGGTCAGTTATCAACAAGTCCAGCGATAAATTATTAATTGCAGATTACCACAATCCTTTCCTCAATTATACGAGCCGATGTGTTTTCTGGCTCAGCCGGGGAAGCGCAGCCTGGTAAGGTTGCCGGATGCTGCCCTGCGACTGTCCGGAGACGCTCGGGTCCCGCATCCCGAGCCCGGGCGGAAACGCACGGTTATAACGTGATGCTCGGACGGCGCCGATGAATGGTGCACGGAGCCCAGCCGATCCACACCGGCCACCGCCAGCGCCCGGGGTCTCTGTCACCTGCGCCGGTGACAATAATAGAGTCTGGGACCAAGTGTACTCACCCGCGGCTCCGATCCAAGCCCACCGTGGTTCCCTGTCTGCAAGAGACTCCAGTTAAGTCTCAGCCGCAAAAACCCTCCACCACCGCCAGCGCCACCCAGCGCTGCAGCGAAGGCGACCAGTCATCGCGATACTTCACCCTGCACCCCCCCCCCCTCGCACGCGCTCTCCCCCTCTCCCGCATGCATCGCTGTTTTCCTCTTTAGCCATTTAAACCGCAGCGTTTTACAAGTCTTGCGAATCGGTGCCACCTACTGGAAAGACTGGAACATCCGAACAGTATGCGGAACAAAAATATGAGAAACGGCGCGATACTGAGATACCTGCTATAGATAACGAGTCATGTAAAATAAGCACGTTTTACGTATCTTGCGCATTATGCTGGATATATTAAACGTACAGCATAGGTCTTCCATTAAATACAAGTTGGTTTAAATTGAATTTAGATTTCGTTTTCATTTTCCTCCCCGTGAGTCAGTTGTATTCCCACATTTGAAGGTACTGTCACTGGTAAAGCTAAGAGCAGCCATAAGGCTCTGTGTGAGCCAGGGACAGCTGCAGTAACCTTCATCATCCTCATCTTCGTCATGGCCAAAGCCTTCTAACAAGGCTCGTAGGATTGGGGCAGTGTTATATTAATATTGGCTGATATCCCACCGTGAAAGTGACCCGTAAAGTTGTGTGAGAAAAGCGAGGGACGTACTGAGACGGTCAGGGTCCGCATTAAGGAGCCTTAAAAAATAACGCGAAGCAAACAAGACCTGGAGGATCTTTGAGTCACCCGTCTCTGCCTGCTTCGGGGGAAATGTGCTGTTTGATTCTGGGCGTTTTGACGCGATTGTCAGGTTTGTTGGAGAACCCCCAAACTCCCGGATCTCCTTGACCAGGCTGACAGAATAGCTACTGGTCCCACTCGCCGCATGGTAATGGTCATGATCTTCGTGGCAGATCGGGGGAGGACGGAAAGCAGTGTTCTTCCTTTGGCGACCTAAAAGCAGCCCCGTATCATACATGCGTCCATCCAGCAGGGACACCTCCCTGTATACAGGTGAAGTCAGTGCTTTGCACGTGTCCTGACAAACAGTACGGGATACCTCACCTGCTCCCCCTACTGGCCGACATTCACAGTTATACAACTCACCCATTCCGATTCTGCTCGGATATCGTTTGTTTTCCCAGGAAAATTTCCATCCATCCATCTTACAGCCAGTCACACAGTACAGGGCGGGGGAAAGGCGAAGAGCAGGAGGCGGTGGAGGCCTCATTTAGATGCCACTTTTTTTCCCAGTCACACAAACTCACACACTCTGGGGCGTTTAGAAACACCAAGAAAATATTTAGAGAAATGTAATTAGATGTAATAAATATTTGGCCACCTGGTTATTTATAGGCTCTGTTATCTAATCAGGTTCCAGTTCATGTAGTCTACTCTCCACTCTTGATCTTCAAGCCTTGAAATGACCTTTCCCATGTTAAGGATGGATTCTGTAAAAAAATATTCCCAACACTCTCTACGTTACAGCTCATGGACGCACCATCAGCCGGCGAGCTCTTGCGTCAGCCGCTCCCGGCACCCCGCGGACACCCTGACGTCACCGCTTCCTGTTCCCAAACCACCGATGGGTCACCCGGTGACCTTGTCAGGTGCGTGGTCTCCCAGTCAGGCACGGCACAGACCCAGGCACTGGGGCTTTCAGACGCACCAACACCGCTGTGGATGTTTCCTCTGAACGTCTCCCAAACAGAAGAACCTAAATAGCGTGTGGGATGAGAGCAGACCGCTTGGCACACTGTGCTCATTTTGTTGATACAGCTGAGGCTATTTCGAATGCAGACCCTGAAGCAGATCGCCTCAGATATAATGCGCAGGGCTGCTCCCCAGCAGAATGTGGACTGGTTAGACGTTGAGCTCTTTGACCACTGTCTGCTCCTCTTCTCTTTCGTCTATTTCTGTCTCTGTCATTTCTTCTAGGGGCGTGTATTTGTGCGACCTGCTGGCGTCACACTGAGCTTCCTCCTGTCCCCATATCTTCATTACGGCTTAGTTCCACACCTCTGGGTCATTTTTGCCTACCCCCGTATTTAACACACCCACCCTTTTCCACACTCCGAACCTTGGTACACGCTCTTATTGTAAGGCACCAAACAAATCTGTGAAATTGTATTAAAAGACAAATAGTGACCAAGAGATTAAAACCACGTGTCTCATATTATGAATACAAGTTCTTGATTGTTCATTAAATGTGACTTTGAGTGCAGTTCTTCTCTGCCCTGGCTGTCGATACAAGGCAGTGTTTCGGACATCTTTGGACAAAATGAAAACCCAGAGCCGGTGTGAGCGTGAACAGGAAGGGTGCCAAGGACGTTTCTCAGGGTCGTGTGAGATCGCCACGGTGACGGGCGCAGTCCCGCCTGCACTTTCTGCTGTTCTGGTTGCGGCATCACCGGGGATCTGATCATGTGACTGCACCCCCCTCCAAACCCCCCACTGCTGCTCTCCAAAGGCTGCAGTACGACACACGCTCACATGCGCGCACACGCAAGCCAGTTTGTACGACACTGCGGATGACACTTGCCGTCGCATTCGCTAAATTTAGACATCTTGCGACGCAATAAAACGTGCTGTAAAGTGCATGGCTTGTGTCTGCTGCCTCAGCTTTTGTCGCATTCGTGCCAGTTCACAGACATTCCACTCTGTGGATGTTTTTATAGATTCAGTTTATTTTGAAATGCACAAATTGATTTCATATAACCCTTTTTAGCGATCTGAAAGGGTGGCGATGTTTGCAGAAGTGCCAGAGGCATTTGCGTTGTACTGCTGGGGATGATCTGAATGCAAAGGTGCTTTACTGTGGGAAATACATTTACATGCTGAGCCGCAGCTCAGAGTATCAACAAATTACAGGAGACAAAACTGGGCCCTGCTGCTTTCATCTCTTTGTGACTGTCGACTGCGGGACAGGAAAAGCAAAGGATGCAGTGAGCTGTTATAATGTGGTGCGATTGTTAAGCTCAGTGTCGCCGGATGTAGCTAGTACCTGCCTACTATGAGAGCAATAGCGTTTAGTCCCCTAGGAATAAGGTCCGTGTAAGAGCTGTGTATCTTCTGTAAGACCAGTGAATCAGAGTTAGAGGCTTGTCAGCGTTGTGACACCAGAGGGTCTGCTGTAAGAGGAATAAAGATACGTGGTAAAAACCCCAAGAGAAGGAGAAAATCCAAAAGCATCTGGGCAGGTTTGTCTTTGCTGTTATTTTTCAGGCCATTCTAAGAGGCTCTATCGTGGATGCGGGAGTCAGGCTGAGGTTGGGAGGACCAGCAGTGTCCTGTGTGCAGGGGCCTGAGGCGTAAGGAACAGAAGGCAAGGCTATATGCTGGGTGTTTGATGGTGCTACTGGTCGCTCCATCATTTCCTCTCGGGAAATAGTACATTTTATGTATCTTGCTTATCACGAGGTATGGCGACAGTGTCGCCATGACGACGAATAACCACGAGGGCTGGCGAGCCTGAGAGCCCGCGGGTGCTTCCAGCAGTCGGCTACAGCGTAAGGAGAGACACAGGAGACCCTGACAAAGATTAGCATGAAGTATAAAACAGCGGGTCGTCCCGGATAAAGGAGTCAGCTGAGAAAACAGCACGGTCGTCTCTGTGGGTAATACATTTAATTCATGTATGATATTCATTAAATAAAATGTTTTATTGGTGCGAAATTAAACACTCATCATTGGATCGCTCAGCCAGGGGTCCCCAGACTGCATGCGCGTTAAGATCAGGTGGGAGATGCGCCGGGCTCTGCCAGCAAGGGGCCTTCGGGGGCCCTCAGAGGTCCTCGGTCTCCACATCGAAGGGCCCGGCATCCATTTCCACGTGGATGCGGCTGGGCTCCCCTCGGAACACCCATCCCATGGGTGTGCGGTTAAATGAGGGCCGTAGGCTCACATCTCGCACCGGGGTCAGCAGCTCAGGCTCCTCTGAGGCCAGCGGGACTTCAGGTGGTTGGAGGAGTACAGGAGGGGCATTTTCCAGACCTCCGTAAGGCAGGGCGGTCCTGGATCAGAGGCGAGTGTCAGACTGTGGTGTTGTGTTGGTTGGTTACATTAAAGCACAAGCATCACCTTATATGTAATTCAGTAGCTAGCATTCCTAGCATTTCTGTAGCATTTTGAATGTGGGGGGTTTATGGGGGGGGGGGGGGGCGACGCCCATGCTATAGCCCTATGTGCTTACAGTACCAGTCAAAAGTTTAGACACCACTACCCATTGAATGGTTTGCTTGTACTATCCTCTACATTTAAAAATAATTATAAAGACACCAAGACTGTAAAATAACATCCATGGAGGTTATTAATTGATCAAAAAAGTGTGTTGGGACTCGGAAGGTTGCTGGTTCAAATCCTGTGGTCAGCAGAGTGATCCCAGCACTGGGCCCTTGAGCGAGGCCCTTAACCCCAGTAAGTCCAGGGACTGGCTGACCTGACAGTCGTCCTGAAGGAGGTCCCACACATGCTGGGCACTCATTGGCTGCTTTTCCGTCACTCTCTGCTCAGACTCCTCCATTTCTGCTGGGTTTAGGTCAGGTGGCCAGGTCATGTGATGCGACACTATCACTCTCCTTTGTAGGCAGCTTAGCGTATTAACTTTTGACCGGTATGTACTGTATATTCATTATTTGTTTGTTTGTTTGTTTGTTTGTTCCTGCATTTATTCATTTCACCCTTTATTCCATCTTATTGATGCTTCTGACTGTTGGTTAACAGTCTAGCGTGAAAAATATGTGTGAGATTTCATGTTTACATACTTGTAAATCATCTTGCGATTGTGCAGTGTTATGTGTTACACTGGGCCACACCCAGCAAGACAAATTCCCAGTATGTGTAATATACTGGGCCAATAAGGATCTTCCTCGCACAGCACCGTTAGCCGCGTCTCGGCCGGTGCGTTGCCCTTCCACACCGCTGTTTCTGCCCATCTTCACGTGAGCCAACCAGGCAATCGCATCCAGGGGGAGGGGAGGGGGCTGTCACCGTGGCGATGGGGCAGCGTACCTGTTGAAGCTTTTGAAAGTGGGCGGGTCGTGGTGCAGGTGCGGCCCAGGCATCTCCACCCGCATCGTGGCCAGCAGCTCCTCGTCCCCCTTCATGGCCCGTTCCCATGGCGACAGGTACGTCTTCACACACTCACGCCTCTTCTCCTGCGGGGTGCTATCGCCCGGCTCTTCACCTGCTGGGAGGGTGTGGGTGGGTATGGGGAGAGAGTAGCCCCCCTGTGAACGGAGTGACTCAGCCTGGGGGGACGCGCCTGCTCCTCCCGTCAGCAGTATCACCCTCCACTCGGTGTCACAGCCTTTCACTCACTAGCTTTTCTTTTCAGGCTCATACCCACAGATGAACATTTACCCAAACGGCTCCGATTAGAATTAAGGAGGGCGGGTCAAAGCCGCCCTGCAGTGCACCTACAGGCCGTTCTCCTTCCTCCCAAACCTATGACATGCGCCCCCTGCAGGCATACCACCTGCATCACGGCCAGCCTCAGCCTCAGGAAGCTCCACCTCCATCTTCACGCCGCTCTGATGAAGGTCGGCGGCGATTTCTCCCACCAGAGAGGATATCAGGTTCTTAAAGGAAGACAAGGCATACAATCTGAAAGCCAAGCATTAATGTGAAGCCCTTTTGGATTGGAGTAACAGGGTGTCTTCTGCATATAACACCTTCATACAAAGACACCAGTAAAAGCTGAAAACATCTCAAAGCGATTCAGATTAAGTTCTTATTATAAGATTAATTTCGGGAAAGGCTAGCCACAAAGCCCAGCATTGATCCAGAATGTTCTCTGGACGCCCTGGTGGATGGAACAGACAGAGACGGCATTCTCACCATGGAACCCTGGTTCTGCAGGTCAGGGTTGTTCTCGAAGACGAACCTCTCCACCCGCTGCTGCCTCATCTTGAACATCCTGGAGCCCTTGTTGTTCAGCAGCGAAAGCTCCTCCAGCATCACCTCCTTGGGGGCTTTGATCTTCTTGCCCAGGTCAAGCTCCGCCGGCTCCAGGTGCATGTCCGGGTCTGGGCCACAAAGCATGGATAGCAAAAAGCAAACACCCAGAATCATTATGCATTCTTTAGTATGATTGTATATGGCAACAGTCGGTATTGCAGTCAGACTGTATACAACCTAGGGTGGTCTTGACCTTTTATAGAGCGTCATGTGAAGTTTCTACAGAAATCTGGAGAAGCCAAGCAGATAAATATAGGTTTACAAAATTTCTAGAAGCTTCCAGATGAACATATATTTTCATTTTTCAGTTACAATGAAAGGAGAGGCTCTGTTTTGCAGGGCTGGTACCCCAATCTCGAACCCTCATCTCCTCTCGAGCTGATGTTCTCCCATAAATGCGAGGCAGCCTCTAGTCCAGAGAGCAACTGGCGTTTCTGCCGTGCAGTAGAGCATAAATAAGGGGTCTGGTAAGAGTCGTTTGGATCGCCGAGGCCCAGGAGTGGAAGTCGGAAAGGGTGAGGGCCAAGCGTAGGTCCATTACTGATCGGTCACATCCCTGGGAGCTCTGTGGGAGCAACCGAAAATCGTCCCATTGGCTGCCTAATGGGGGAAAGGATGCAAGATCCCTGAGCTAAAACCCTGGTCTCCTGGGATTCTCACACGTTACAGAGTCTTCCAGATTTTACAGAGTATGGTGTGAGGAACAAGAATCATGCAGCCAGGGGCATTTCTGTGGGCAGAAACGCCTGGTTAATGAGGGGACAGCGGAGGACAGCCAGGCTCATTAAAGCCAAGGAGAAGTGCAGCAGTAACAGTGTAGTACAGTGGTGCTCAGAAGGGGTTCACTGAATGCACTGCTCACCTACCCTTGATGTAGCTCTGGAAGCAAAACTGCATTGTACTCAATACAAAGTAAATAACTAAAGAGACTGAGGTCACAGGAAAAAATTTTATGCCTCAGATGGCGGCGATCAGCAGGAAACCCACAATGGATTATGACGTTTTAATTGGCAGATAGTCTAGGGCATCAAAACGAGTTGAGGTTTTGCATGGCTTGCGGGTGACAGCAGGGCGACGCACAGAGTCACGGGTGACATTTCAGCTGCTGACACAGCCAAGTCCATGCGGATCTCCAGGGCAGTAACTTTACATCTTAATCTGTAATCTGCAGGCAGGACATCAATGAACGCCCAGCTCCATCTTCTCTTATGGTTAATTTGTTATGGTTTGAAACACAATAGCTTCAGAAAAAAATGTGTCTTTTTTCTTCGTTCTTTCATTTTTCATAAAGCTCTGGCCCATAGAGGGATTCATTGGATGGACAGATACAAAGCATGATGAACAAAAATGAAACAGACAACTGAATATCGGTTGGAAATGCATCGTTTTCCACTTGAAATGTGAACCAGCAAGACAGGACCAGACCAGACTATCTGCCTGTTACAAACCCAGTACCACAAACTGAAACCTTAGCCTCAGAACCACAGAATACCCTCTACAGTCAATACCACATATAATATAAACATAGAGTATGTAAAGAAAGGAGTGCATGCTGGGGATTTGGACTGCATTTCAGGGGGAGGGTTATCAGGACTCTTTCAGGAATATCCCCCTTAGCCAGGGGTTCTAAGAGGTGGTTTGCAGTGATACTTTGCAGGAACCGAACAGGTACGTTTCCCAAAGCATAGCTGCTAACTATATTAGCAACTTACATAGTTGGAACCAAACAGTTGATTGGGTCTGACTATGTAAGTAAACACACTCCAGGATAAGCATCTGGTTAAAAGTCTTGTCCAGCACACCCTAGGTACCAGTCTAAACCTTGAACCGCCACGACCTTTATCCTCAACCGCTGTGACCTGTATCCCCAACCGCTATGACCTGTATCCCCAACCGCTATGACCTGTATCCCCAACCGCTGTGACCTGTATCCCCAACCGCTGTGACCTGTATCTCCAACCGCTATGACCTGTATCTCCAACCGCTGTGACCTGTATCTCCAACCGATGTGACCTGTATCTCCAGCCGCTATGACCTGTATCTCCAACCGCTGTGATCTGTATCTCCAACCGCTGTGACCTGTACCCCCAACCGCTGTGACCTGTATCTCCAGCCGCTATGACCTGTATCTCCAACCACTGTGACCTGTACCCCCAACCGCTATGACCTGTATCTCCAACCGCTGTGACCTGTACCCCCAACCGCTTTGACCTGTATCTCCAACTGCTGTGACCTGTACCCCCAACCGCTATGACCTGTATCTCCAACCGCTGTGACCTGTATCTCCAACCGCTGTGACCTGTACCCCCAACCGCTGTGACCTGTATCCCCAACCGCTGTGACCTGTATCTCCAACCGCTGTGATCTGTATCTCCAACCGCTGTGACCTGTATCTCCAACCGCTGTGACCTGTACCCCCAACCGCTGTGACCTGTATCCCCAACCGCTGTGACCTGTACCCCCAACCGCTTTGACCTGTATCTCCAACCGCTGTGACCTGTACCCCCAACCGCTTTGACCTGTATCTCCAACCGCTGTGACCTATACCCCCAACCGCTATGACCTGTATCTCCAACCGCTGTGACCTGTATCTCCAACCGCTGTGACCTGTACCCCCAACCGCTGTGACCTGTATCCCCAACCGCTGTGACCTGTATCTCCAACCGCTGTGACCTGTACCCCCAACCGCTATGACCTGTATCTCCAACCGCTGTGACCTGTATCTCAACAACAACAACAACAAATTTATTTTTATATAGCGCATTATCACAACATTACATTGTCTCAAAGCGCTTTACAGTATTCTCACCCAAAGCCCCCAGTGAGTAAGCCATAGGCGACAGTGGCAAGGAAAAACTCCCTAGAAGGAAGAAACCTTGAGAGGGACCAGACTCAAAGGGGATGCCCATCCTCCAGGGGCCGGCAGGGATAGTCAAATAGAGAGAGGAGAGCAAGGAAGATAAGCCAATGCCGAAGCCGAGTCTTCTTCCAATTGCCAGGCAACTAGAGGTAAGGCAGCGGGTCATACATACATCTCCAACCGCTGTGACCTGTACCCCCAACCGCTGTGACCTGTATCCCCAACCGCTGTGACCTGTATCTCCAACCGCTGTGATCTGTATCCTCAACCGCTGTGTCTCTGTGTGTCTGTGCTTTACACACATAAATATGTCTATGTGCTTCTGCGACATTTAACCGCCGAATGAGGAGATGTCTCACCGTCCTGCGTGATGTTGGAGAAGTCTGTGATGAGCTTGGTCGACTTCTTCCACTCCGGCCCGACTGACAGCGGCATGGCGGGAGGCTGGGGGAACAGGAGACGAGTAGAAGCGGAAGCAGCATGCAACGCTGACGCTCATACGGTCAGCACTCTGCCATCAGGGGGTTACGGTAGGGGTCCTCACTACTGTGACATGTATTGCTCATGACCAGCGGTGGGGGGGGAGGGGGGAGGGTAGGCTAAAGTCATTTTTTTTAAACCACACACTCTGGGAGCTACTGAAAATAGTCCCGTGTCCAGCAATGATATATATTTAAACCATATATGGTCTATTACGTCCCTTAACTAAGCAATCTCTCCGGGAACCAAATTTATGGTGGCATGAGGACAGTGCTCAGTGGGGTTAGTGGCAGAACTGAGCCAGACCTGGGTCACATGATGTCACATATTACAGCGTGCAAGTGAAGTGTCTGCAAGAGCATGTGGGGTTTAGGGGGGAATTTATGGCTGAACACATGACACATTACAGACTATATGACTGTGTGCGGATCAACAGGTTAGGATTCTGTGCTCAGAAGCTTGACACGGTTGACACAGTCGTGTTAATGGTATGCACCCCCCCACCCCACCCCCCCAGCAAGGCCCCTCATCCTGAATTGCTTCAGTCGCTGGCTGACCCTGTTCTCTCAAATGAATGTTACTTTACACAAAAGCTTTTCCTGAATAAATTTTAAAACTGTCAAGCAGAAGACTTCGAATCACAGAATTTCTCAGCAATATTCTTAACATGAAGAATTCCCACTTTAAATGCAGACATCTTTCAGGGGAATGGAACTAGGAGTGTCTGTTGGCTGTTCTGCTGTTTGGTGTGGGACAGCCAGGTATCGCATGAGGGGCTCTGATGTTCCCTGTGAGGTTTGTCAGATCTGTACAGTGTCCAGATCGCCTTGACCCAAGCCAGCAGCAGAGAAAGCCTACTATGAAATCTTCGGAGACCACCGAGCTCTGGTTACCCCTATGCACATTCCTGCGCTGGCAAGTTATAAAAAGCCACAGCGAGGAGCTGAGCTGGACAATCAGCAAATTCTCCAAACGAGCAACGTGATTCAGGACTCGGGCTGAAAGTGAAAATGTCCGTTTGCCAGCCATGAATAAGTAATATGTAACTGCAATCAGGAGAAAACTATGAGGACAGTGACCATGTAAACGTCATACTCTGAACAAACAGGTACAACTCGTGTGACTGCTTTCCATGAGAGTTTACTCTTAATTAATTAAGTGAATTAATAAATGATTCCCGCCTATCTGTGATGTCCGTATACTGTTGCGTTCTCTTTGATAAAACCACATGAATTGATCTTGTTCCACATGAAATACAGAAATGCGGAGATATGTATGTATTTAGGTTGATTGTGCCCCTTTTGCAAAATATGATATATTGTTGCAATATAATTAATTTAGATGTTTCAGAAGAATGCAAGATTCCCTTGATGGAGAGCTTTCAAGAAAGAGGCCCACTATGCAACCAGCTGTTATCAGCAGCCTTAGGAATCATAGCCCTGCATGGTCTTTTCATTTTGCAGGCACCCTGATGCTCGGTGCCCTAACCCTAATAAACAGAACCGCCACGTTTCTCCACTTACCGCGGTCTGGGAATCCTCAGGGTAGGAGACAGAAAGGAAGATGTTCAAATTATTCCTGCGAAAATTACGAGAGTCCCAGGTTACTTCGGACCTGAGGCTTGGCTGCTCCTCCCAGCGTTTCTGCCCAGGAATGGATGGTATTTCTTCACGGTGGGGGGGGGGGGTGTGCATGTGTGTGTGTGTTTTGGGGGGCTGGTCTTCTCCTACAGGGAAATGCTGAGGCCAACTGTAGCATTATCCGGACAAACCATGCCTATCCATCCAGTCCCTATATATAGACATTTGGAATACCAGGTGTCTGTGGGATGTTGTGATTGGATAAGAAGACAAGCCTACTGCTGCCACGTGTTAATTGGTTAATCTCTCATTGGGATTTTCACCCACAATCACAAAAGCCGTTCCTCTTGCTCCAAACCATGACAGTATCCCACGTATTTATGTACTCATCAGCTATGCTCTATCCCTGCAGGCCTGATTTGTCCCTCAGAACAGCCTCTTCACTCTTTGTTATCCGGATTATCACACACTGTAATGATTTGCAGCTTCAGAAAACACCTGCTCCTGGGTTCCTGTGGCAAGAACCCCACCCCAGATGTTTTACAGCTTCAGAAAACACCTGCTTCTGGGTTCCTGTGGCAAGGACTCCACCCCAGATGTTTTACAGCTTCAGAAAACACCTGCTTCTGGGTTCCTGTGGCAAGAAACCCACCCCAGATGTTTTACAGCTTCAGAAAACATCTGCTTCTGGGTTCCTGTGGCAAGGAGCACACCCCAGATGTTTTACAGCTTCAGAGAAAATATCCATCTGTGGGATTATAATATATCAATAGAAATGTATGAAATCCTAATCTGGCAGAGATTAAATAATCTAAGAATGAGTTAAATCATTGATTGTAAAAAGATGGTTGTACATGCACAGTTATACAAAACCTGACAGTTGTAATAGGTGTAATCAAGTGAAATGGTGTAATAACAAATTAATAGTTGGAGAAAACTAAAGGTCTCAACATAACATGCAGGGTTCTGTGGTTAACTGGTCTGTCACCGTTACATCGTAATTAGCAGAGGGGGTGGGACAGTCAGCTGAATACTGGGATATTAACTACATTATTTTTAGGGTGTGGGCATGTGGAGCAAATAACCGCCTGGCAGTTACTGAAACCCAGTAAACTGTGGGAAATACTGAGCCCGGCCACTAGGGGCAGCCTACTGCCATGTTTATAGAAACTGCCACGGGGATAAACTTAGCAGTTAAACTGACACCTAAGCCAGTGTCAGAAAGACTGCAGGGTCACAGGGCAGCTTAGCTCACGGAAAAGTGTGAAAACAAACCCTGGCAGCTCAGAATGACAAATATAGGACGTACTTTGACTTGATAAGCCAATAGAAGTATGCCTACTGACAGAGGAAAATGTTCTAGCAATTTGCTTATTCTTTGACAAATTGTTTTGTACTTTAAAAATCCATTATGAAAAAAATAAACCTACTTAAACACATGAAATCTAGGTTAAGAAGAAAGTAAAACATTTGGACATTTTCATGAGCTTTACACATAAGAAACTACAGTGACATCTTGTGGTAGATGTAGAGAACGACAAATGCTTCTTTTAATGCAGCGTTTCACAAACCAGTCCTCGGGGACCCACAGACAGTTCACGTTTTTGCTGTCTGGCAGGGAGCTGAGAGGGAGCAAAAACGTGGACCGTCTGGAGGTCTGGAGAAATAGTGTCTATTTTTAACACTAAAACTGATGGTGGCTTTTAAGGGGAAGCTCATATTTGACTTTTATTATCAGGGATTTTGGACCATTATAATAATAAACTGTCCAGAGAAATCACTGGGCGTGTCTGTGTTACTTATTCAGGCTCTGTATCCAGGGCGACCACGGTGTAACGGCAGCTGTGGGGTTTATCTGTGGGTGTGACCATGCCTCTTTTTACCTTAAAGACAGCTAAAGGTTATGGTTTTCATTACAGGCACTTTCTAGAGCATAAATTATCAGTCTGTTTTACTCATTGCGCATGCAGCACCATGACTGGGACAGAGAGCCCAGGGCTAGATGGATAAAGAGCAAAAGGAGATGGAAAGTGTGAGGTTACACACTCTACTTTGGTCGTGTCGATGTTAAGCAGATAAAAACAGAACAACACAGGAACGGCACGATGGAAAGGCGGTTATTTTAGCTCCAGACTGAAGGAAGATCCCACAATAGCTTAATAGCATGATTGCACTGAACTTTTAACTTGAGAGCCACTTGTTGAATTGAGCTTATTTTCCCAACCAGACGCTTATGGGCTCGACTCCCACACTGATCACCTTTGCGATGGTGAACCTGACATTTCCAAAGATTCTGCTGGGTTCTTATATTATTATTTGTCCTTATTTTCTTCTACATTTCGTCATCATGCACAGCTGCTCGGAGTGACCAGGTTACATTTCACTACGTGTTGCATGTGTACAACTGTGTACGACATGAACAAACCTCTTGAATCTTGAATTAAGCCTCTCTGGCAAAAAAAAGACCATTGTGACTGAAGGCTGATGAGTGACTGTAGTTTATTGAGAACATTTCTAGCAAGAACAACAGATCAGGGTGAGGCAGACAGTCATTCAGATACATAAGCTTACAATAAAAAAAAAAACACAAGACAGGACAACTGTGACACTCAAAGATGTTTTATATACATGAATATGAGGATACAGAACAAGCCATCGCAAGGCCTTTGAGATACCATCCAAACGCCTGCCACTCCCTCTGGGTTTCCCCAGGCAGTGTGAGAGCACTTTTCTCCTTCCTACTTTTCCTTCAGTAGTCACTCGACATCAGGAGGACTTTACATCAAACATGCTCAGGATCCACAATGAACTCCGGTGAATATGTCTAGGAGGGGGTGCGGCCCACACCCTGATCCTCCGATGAAGACCCTTTCATCACTCGTTCGGTTTCTCTCTGTCGCTCATCTTATGACTGCCACCTCACCGGCCACACGCCCTCAGGGCTTCTGCTTGCTCAGTACGCGGTTCTGTATCTGATCCCGGACCTGTTACTCTCACGTAACTTCACATTATTCTTTCTAATAAACAATTATCCACTCCAACACTCACAGTAATTTCATTCTGCCGGACACAATTAGCGTGTGCTGGTGACAGAGAGCAGTTATGGTACAAATACCGCACATTTAAACATCAAAATACCATAGGCTATGCAAGAATAACCAATCTATATAGATTCAAACACTGGTCACTACACCAAGACAATTTAATTGTAAGACAGAATCCCAATATGCTCATATTCTGTCCCCTTGTGATTCCATCCAGTGTCCAGGAAGGTGAAGGGAACTTGACTCTTAGCCAGCAGGTTGTAAATTCAAGTCCCTCTATATCTGTGATACCTAATTGCTAGTTACTTCTCAGCGATTCACTAAAATCCACGAGTAGTGAGAAAGGGCACTACTTAAAAACGTTGGCCAGCTAGTAAGTAAAGAGTTTAACACATGCAGGACTGAACAAGAAACGCATCTCACACCCGTCACGTCCAAATAAGTGTGCCACTGTGAAGACTGCCGTTTTCATAGAAAAAGCAGACATCCCAGCCCTACATATCTCACAATGACTGTCTGTACAGACTTTTCTTACTCATTTTTATCATGTCACAGCATCAGGAGCTACACGTTACATCTCACCGGGCCCCGACGCCCAAAGAACCGCAAACAGGCCTTTGTTTCCTACTACAGAGACGACAGCAAAATCACGAAGACTCAAACACATACATCAGTCACAGATTCCTCACAGAAAAATCAGGGAGTGCTTCGTTCTGTGGAAAACGGCGGAAACACAGTGCAGTCCACATTTTGTGGAACTGGTTTGTTTGTGTTCCAGCGATAATCTTATGAAGATATAGGCAGCTATGAGATTCATTTATAATAGGGTTCAGTCTGTCTTTCTATCGAATAATATAACTATGAGGTGTGATAATGTAACTGTGTCTCTCTGAACCCAAACACAGTCCTGGAGTGCATCATGAGATTAGTTATCTGGCTGGTACAATCCAAAGTGCTGCCCTGTGGCTTTGAGGTTCCACAATCTCCAGAACAGACAGCAGTGGATACATTTGCTAAGCATGCCAGAGAATATTGAATACAGCAACATATCAGTACAATTCCGAGCATGTTAGTCTTGCCTAAGTCATTGATTAATATGGTGATTAATATATACCCTTCAAATTCAGCTATCTATGGGTATATTTGCTGTTCTAAGTGGAGAGGGAAAATGAAATTGTAAGGAATTTTTGGTGACGATTTCCAAGGGTGCTCAGTAATCACAAGTAAATTTTTTAATTTATTAAATTATCAAAATTGTGAGGCCTTGTCAAGGATTGCTGTGCATGATTTACTTTGATAAAGGTTACCTGGTGTTTTTAATGTGATTACACCCTATTTGCATATGATTGGCATTACTTATAAAAAGGGATCCAAAATGGTATCATTGTTACTATGCAGCCTATAATATAAATGTTCCATTATTAATGCCCATTAAATGTACAGCAATTAATGCTCATTCTCAGGTTTTACTAATTTCAGTTCAAAAAAGATTTTTTCAGACACAGCAGCTGATGTGACAACTGATCATATGTTGGCCTCAGAAGATGATCAATGTTCTACTACAGGATACGTGAAGAACCTTCCAAATCCACACTCAGGAGTGCATGGCTGTAGGTCTCCACACATTAGCCTGGATGCCCATCCTGGAAGCACTGAAATTGGGTCTAGGAACTCGGTTTGCAGATGAGCTCCCTGGAGCCGGTGAGTGCAGGGTGGGATTAGCCAAGGGGCTTAGCTCTGGAGCACTTTTAAACTGCTTCAGGGCCTGGATCCCGCCGTAGGGGGCACTGGCGGTCTGGACAGGGCTGTAGGGAGGGTTGGGGTTGAACACTGGGATGGTGGAGAACTTAGGCAGCTCTGGCAGAGCTGAGGTGTAGGTGGGACTGGGATCAGAGGGGGTGTAACGAGGGGTGTTCAGAAAAGCTTCCTCAGTGCGCAAAATTGGCTCCCCCAAGGTGGTGGCAGAGCGCGGAGCGATGGTGGTGGGAGCCAAGGACGAAGACGTCGACATAGGTGTCGGAGTTGAGAACCTCTTGACTTCATGGACACGAGCCGCCTTGATGGGCACCTGCTTGGGTGAGACCAGGGAATGGGTGAGACCCTGGCGATGCCCAGATGACTGGTAACATGAGGCCTCAGGCTGCTGCTTGACACCTCCGCCGTAGGTGAACAAAGAAGCGCTCAACTGGTGAGGCTGCCTGCTCAAGACATCAACTGCTTTAATTCCTGGATTCTGTGAGCCCTTCTTAGCGCCCCCTGTTGGCTCAGAGGACTTGATGCCGCGCTGTGCTGTCGGGGGGCACGATGGAGACAGCAAGGGATTGTAGCTGATTGGGGGGGGAGCACGAATGTTAGGGGAGTACTTCCACTGTCCCGGGACAGAGGGAGTGGGTGACGGCTGACGGGGCTCCCTGGGGGAGATGAACTGAGCTGGAGGTGGAGTCTCACTGCCCACCACATACCTGTCCATGCGGCTTTGTCGGCGGGCAAACAGCTCTGCACCTTTGCCGCCCATCTGCGGCACTGGGGGAGCTGATGGTTTGGGAGCGATGGGAGGTGGGGGGAGCTTGTTCCTTTGGGCTTGCATGAAATTGCAGGCTTCCGCCCCCAGGTTTAGGAGGTCTTCCTCTGGCCCAGACTCGAATCCTGCCTCACCTCCAGCCCGGGGCTTCTCATCTAAGTTCTGAACGAGCGATAGCAGCTCAGGGTTGGGGGAAGTAGCCTTCTTCTCTTCGGGAAGGCTGAACATGGGCTTCTTGGAGCCACGACGGCGAGCCTCCTGCAGGATCCCTGTGCGAGCCGCTGGCACTGAGATCCTCTGTTCACGGGACGCTAGGGCCTCGGTGGAGGTGGGTGTGGGATGAGACTGGGCGAAGTGAGGCTCTGTGGTAGGGGCCGGTGGCGTTAATGTGATGAGGGGGCTGAAGGACACCTTCGGGGCAGTCAGCGAAGAGTTTACATCATCAGGAGGAAGCCTGGAAGGGTAAGCTGGATATGGAGGTGGAGGAAAGGGCGCAGCAGGTGTAGTGGGAGCAGAACAAGGTAGGGTAGGGGGAGCAAAGAGTGTGGCAGTTTGACAGTAAGGAACTGTAAGCACTGAGTTAGAAGAAAGAGCCGGGGGAGGAGAGAAGGCTGCAGCAGGTGTAGATGTTGGAGAGAAGGGGGTGGTTGGGGGAGAGAAGGGTGGGGAAGTGACAGGTGGAGGGGAGTGCACAGTCTGCGGGGGAACACTGTAAGCAGGAGACCGGGCCGGGATGTAGAGGGAGGAAACGGAGACGGCTCGCTTGACTTCTCCTTTGAAAGGGGAAGAGGTCGATGACCCTTGGACGGCATCCGCTGCTGGTGCTGCTTGGGCAGTTGCCTTCTTTGAAATGCTCGGACGAAATACTACTGGCGAGCTATTGGCACAGTGACTGACAAAGCCAGGTGCAAACGGGCGTGCAGTCCTGTTCAGCACAGAGCCAGACGGCAGCTCCCCCTGTTGACTGGAGGCTAAGGGTGTGGGGCAAGCTGACTCAGAGGCAACGGCCTGGGGTGTAATCATGAAAGAGGTTTTGCTCACAGAAAGCAAATCTCCATTCATGGAGTTGTAGTTCATGGGTGTAACTGGTGTAACTGGTGTGACTGGTGTTACTGGTGTAATCTGAATAACAGGTGTAACCGGCATGGTTAATGTCACAGGATTCTTGACTTTGATGTCCTGCAACTCCTCTGTCTTCTTCCTTTGCTGTTCAAAGAGTTGGGCGCCTTTCCCCGAAGTAGCGTTCAGGCCAAGGCCATCCATCTCCGCATCGTGAACCGAAGTCTTCTTCTCCAGGATGTCTAGGTAGTCGCTGTCCCAGGTAGAGTCTGGAGCCGACATAAAGCCGTCTTCATCAAGCTCAGATTCACTGCCCAGGAAGATAGCGTCCTCCTCTTCCTCTTCGTCAGTGTTCGGCCGAAGGTCGCCGTTGACGCTGCCAAAGCACGTGAGCGTGTACTTCTTTGCGCGCTGCCTCCGCTTCTTGAACATGAGCACGCCCTTGGAGTGCGGGTTGGGGGCGTCGGTCAACAGCGAGGCGATGGTGCGGCACTTGCTGCGAGCTTCTTTCACTTGCTTCTCCTGGACGCTCTCACCTCGGTGAAGCTCTGCAGTGGATGGTGGGAAGAGACAAGGTCAAAGGTCAGTGACAGGCCAGTGTGACTTGTTGCAGTTTTTGTAGCTAGCTGGCTATTTGGTGACTGAAGGCGTGAACGTAAGACTCTGGATAGAACAGCCCACTTGACAAGAATCACATGACCAGTGCTGTTCAAACCATTAAGCGACATCAGCGGCCGTCCTGGGCACCCTCTTCTGAGGGAGCGCTTTCTTACCAACTTACTTTCTTTGATGCGTAAAAAAATTTGGAAACGTTATTTAAAAATTGTTTGTTTACTGAAGAATATACTTTGGATGGAGTTTATTGACGCTTGTGACATAAGATACAATTGGGACACGCTGTGATGGACAGAGTTACTGGACAAGCGGGAAAATGGAAAAAGAGTGGAAAAGAGTTTTGACCTTTAGCATCAAGGGGAAGAATGTGGAGCACAGAACGGCAAGCGACGCTTCTGTCCCATGGATAACTCAGCTTGGCATTTAAAACGGTGAAGCCCCATGAGGTCAGGAGCTAAAAGCAGCAGCAGGAACCTATTTAACAAGTTTCTGTCCTGTCAGCTCTCTAAACGACAGGGCAGCGGTCCCGCGACGTCGTGGCGATGCCGCGGTTATGGGATACGGCCGGGGGCCTGCACTGAGAAACTCTACAGGGGGGGGGTTGCGTCATCGGAGCAGAGCAAGCAGCTCGGATCAGTGACACGGGACCCCTTACAGTGATACGGGCAGTTGTCCATTTTTAATGACATCCGGAAGTCAGCCGCTCTGCAACTGGGCAAACTGCATAAAATCAAAGGCTGCGACACCAACGCTGCTGACGTTTCAGTGTTTCCTGCCATATTAAACCCGAAGACGAGATGCAGAGTAGAGGAGCCAGTGGTTTGAAGGTCATCCAACTGAGGTTCTTGAGTTTCCATACTGATACACACCAGATGCGTGAATTAATTTGGTAGAATCAGGATGGCATGAACTACGTATGCAATAGAAACTAATGACTAGCAATTTTAAGACCATAATGAGGCAGAGTAAATAGAAACCAACTGAAAAACCAAAAGAAAGGTATAAAGGAACAGAGAGGAGACAATGCTCTATTAGAAGTAATATGGCAGGTTGGCACTCAATGGGTTGTTCTACCAACCAAATGAAGTCTATGAGATGTTCTATCACAAAATGCGGTCCATGTCTGAAAACCTTTACGCTCTTCATGGTACTGCTGTGATACAGATCTCCAGCATGGACACTAACAATGACTTTTGTGGGGAAACCTTGGGTTTCAAATTTTCTGAGCTGTATCACGAGAAATCACACAGCTGTCATTGGGGGTTGGGGGTCTCCACAGATACTAAACATTAGTCATCCCCTATTAATACATTTATGCATCTGACACCCTGACAGGGTATTCCTTGGAGAATATCCCGATGTTCACGCTCTCCAGGACTGCTGTCATTGGCCCTTAAAACCATCACTGCTCTTGCCAGTGGACATGTTCTGAGGATACGATCGTGTGGGTTGTGACGGTCCCTCTACTGGACAGATGGACTGACCACAGTGACCTATAATGGAACGCATCCATCCGCAGTGACCACCACTCTGTAAAGATTTGCCAAACAAACAAACAAAGGCAATGGGGCACGTCTGGCTCATACAAAGCAGTTCTCGAGTGAAACACGGTTTCCTGTCAGTCTCGGCACTGTCCTCACACTGGCTACCCAAACCAAGGGATGAACCAAGGGATGATCTCTCTGAAGAGTTGTACCACACAAGGTCACAGGTCTCTGACGGTGTCTACAGACTGTCAGCGTGTCTCTATTAGAAGGTCCACCACACACACTTCTTACTCCAGAATCTCTCCATAAGCACTTACCTGTAACTAGAGACTTTACTCCTCGACCCAGATAAATATGCCCCACAAATATCACAGTGTATTACAGAAACTGTAGAAGCAACGGCGAGATAGGCTGATGATAGTGTTCTAGAATCTGAACTTGCACAGTCAGGTCTAGGGATGATTAATCAATTAATCAATCATAAAACAATTCACACATTTTAAACAAATAATTTCTATCTAGTATCTTGTCTGTTTGCTGTTAACTGGTAGAGTTGAAATCCCCTAAAATCCCAGTGAAAGCACAATGGCCAGTCAGCCCCAGTAGCCCCACCCACAGTCCACCGGCCTCGCCAGTGGCCCCCGCCGGCCTCGCCAGTGGCCCACGCCGCCTTACCCACCTGCGTACACGGAGTACCCGCAATCACTGCTCGTCACCAGGGGATGGTCGCTTGGCATTATGGGGAGACGGACCTGCGAGAGGCTCCTTTCCCTTGCCGAAGGCTCGGCACTCTGATGGTCACACTGGAGGGTCTCCGTCATGTAGCTCCCTTCTCCAGATAACTGCCCATCATCCCATAACTATCCTGCCCCCCCCCCACACCCACCCTAGCCTTTTGTCTAACCACCACATTCTTGGCACCCTACTGAACAGCATTAGGTCATTCTAATCTATTTTTACCACTGATGGACAGGATCCACCTGCCAGTTTTGCCTGAGGAGAGGGGGCGGGGGCGGGGGGGGGTTGTGTTTAGACAGACTACGGGCCATCCTGCCCCCCCCCCACCCCCCCCCAGCTGCTCCCCCACCTTGCCCTGGGATTCCAGGCTAAGGGATGGGGGGTTGATATTTCCAGGTCCATGCTGACGTCTGACACTAATGTATAACCTTTGCCCCCCCCCCCCCCCCCCCCCGCCCAATCCCGTTATCAGACACCCAAAGTCAAACCTATAAACCTGTAAATAGGTGTGATGGGTCCGAGGACTGGCCAGGTCTGGTATTAGGATCAGAATCGGTATCGGTATTGGGATTGGTATCGGTATTGAGATTGGTATCAGTACTGAAATCGATATCGGTCCAATGGGGCTTTAGCTGTATTCTGAGCCCAGACTACACCTCTGCTGGGTCCATCTGTACTGCCCTCCACTGCCAGTTTCATCTGTTTTCCCCTGATCACTTACACAGTGTACATATTTCTTCTCAAACACAAACTAAATTTAATGTAGCTTTTCCTTTTGGAAACAGATGAACAAAACAAGATAATTATAACTTTTAAAAACGATGTTCAGATGTCCAGAATCCGAAAATAGTTACAATATATTTGGCAACATTTCTCATTTATATATAATCTTACATTTTATTTATTTAGTAGATACATTTATCTGAAGGTACATTTCTGAGAGACGGCAGGGTCACACACTCCCTGCGGTACCCTATCCCCCACTGTACATAACCCTCTGCGGTACCCTATCCCCACTATACATACCCCTCTGCGGTACCCTATCCCCACTATACATAACCCTCTGCGGTACCCTATCCCCACTGTACATAACCCTCTGCGGTACCCTATGCCCACTATACATACCCCTCTGCGGTACCCTATCCCTACTGTACATAACCCTCTGCGGTACCCTATCCCCACTGTACATAACCCTATGTGGTACCCTATCCCCCACTGTACATAACCCTCTGCGGTACCCTATCCCCACTGTACATAACCCTCTGCGGTACCCTATGCCCACTATACATACCGCTCTGCGGTACCCTATCCCTACTGTACATAACCCTCTGCGGTACCCTATCCCCACTGTACATAACCCTATGTGGTACCCTATCCCCCACTGTACATAACCCTCTGCGGTACCCTATCCCCACTGTACATAACCCTATGTGGTACCCTATCCCCCACTGTACATAACCCTCTGCGGTACCCTATCCCCACTGTACATAACCCTCTGCGGTACCCTATCCCCACTGTACATAACCCTCTGCGGTACCCTATCCCCACTATACATACCCCTCTGCGGTACCCTATCCCCACTGTACATAACCCTCTGCGGTACCCTATCCCCCACTGTACATAACCCTCTGCGGTACCCTATCCCCCACTGTACATAACCCTCTGCGGTACCCTATCCCCACTGTACATAACCCTCTGCGGTACCCTATCCCCACTGTACATAACCCTCTGCAGTACCCTATCCCCACTGTACATAACCCTATGCGGTACCCTATCCCCACTGTACATAACCCTCTGCAGTACCCTATCCCCACTGTACATACCCCTCTGCGGTACCCTATCCCCACTATACATACCCCTCTGCAGTACCCTATCCCCACTATACATACCCCTCTGCGGTACCCTATCCCCACTATACATACCCCTCTGCAGTACCCTATCCCCACTATACATACCCCTCTGTGGTACCCTATCCCCACTGTACATACCCCTCTGCGGTACCCTATCCCCACTGTACATAACCCTCTGCGGTACCCTATCCCTACTATACATACCCCTCTGCGGTACCCTATCCCCACTGTACATAACCCTCTGCGGTACCCTATCCCCCACTGTCTATAACTGCTAATTGTTATGTTTCTCTACATGCTGATATCACTGTATGCTGTAACAATAAGACTTGCCTAACTCCTGTGTGTAGATGCCGTATTAACGTATGGACCATCACTCAACATCACAACGAATGTTAATCCTAGAACTTTATTCCAGCTCTCAGTGAGACAGTATTGCAGGAACAAGAACAGCAGGTGTACTTCCGGCAGTTTGAAGATCTTTACAAGGCAGCCCTGCAAGCAGAAGGTTGGACACGCGGGACGAGGTCCCGTTGGTAGATTAAGTGGGATCTCAACAGCAGAACAGTCAGCTGTTCTATCTAGGACCAGCGTCATCCCTTTGGAAAATGGAACCAGGCATAAATAATGTTCTCATCTTCCTGCCGCTCGTCCTATTGTCTGATGGAAGATAACAGCTGCCCAGGTTATATTTGGGCACCCTTACCCCTTACCTCACCCCCCAGTTCTGACCCTGCCTCCTGTCCTATCCAGACACACACTCCATCGAACACAAGTCACGTGGAGGGAAACTTCCAGTATGTTGCATTACCCTTAATCTTCACCAACTGAATTATTCTAATTCAATTTGCTGGTAAATACTTGGCAGAACCGGCACAGTGAGTGTGTCTGTGTTCATAGATATTTGTGAGTGCAGAGTTTGGGGTGTGTGGATGGATGTACACGTCCGTGAGTGTTTCACGTGCTGGTTTGCATGTGTGCGCGTGTGCGTAAGCGTGCAGGACGGGCTGTATCAGGAATCTGACATGAGACAGCAGCTGGAAATGCCTTGCTTGCTCGTCCAAGGGGGCCACCTGTGTTATCCGACTGAGTCACGGGCAAATATAGCTTCTCACCCGGATTACCGCAGTACCCAAGTCCTTCACTAAGACCCTGGGCCCTTCACATGTTAAACAAAAGACCCAGTTCCACCTCAACACCTTCGGAGGCTAAGAGACAGTGAACAGTGCCCCCCCCCCCCATGGAGAGCCCACGTGTCTGTGGTAGGACATGTCAACAACGTAAGCCATTTAGTACCTGCTATGACGATGTTGCTAAACCATCATTTATTTTGTCCCAGACAAATCTATCACTCCCATCAATTCCGGGGAGCAACCTTTGCTAAACAGGCCACTGTGTGAAAAGCCTCTCAGTCTCCAGAGGGATCCTCATGGCTAATTGGTTGTTTCTGGATTGGGATCCCCAATGGAACCACGCTTACAATGGAACAACAGCCTCATTGGCTGAGGTACTTACTGGCTTGCTTGGCTCTGTCCCTGTAGGTAACAGTGAGCTCCTCGTCCAGGGGCTGGATCACAGGCCCCACAATGGGCACCAGGGCCCCTGTGGACACAAGCCGGAGGGCCTCCTTTGCCCGCTCAGGGGCCACAAGGGGGGCCAGGCCTGGGAGCTCCTGGAAGCCACTGTCAGCTTCATTGACACCGGGCCCGTCCGCGAGGCCTAGCTCGTCACAGGCCCGGGTGTCTCCAATGCCGTTTTCGAGCGGTGTGGCCCAGCTCTCCTCAGGGGGCCGGAAGACCACCTCCCTCTTGACCACTCCAGGCTGGTTCTCCCTCCGCCCCCCACCACCACTGTCACTGTTAGGACTTCGGCGTCTCTGCCTCCTCTGCCGTTCTTGCACGGTGTCGGCGTCGCTGTCCGTTTCCGCGTAGTACGCCTCGCTGCCCGGAGGTGAGGTCACCCACTCCCGGCCCGTGGGGGAGAGCAAGCCCCCCCGGGGGACCTCAGCCGGCCTTTGGGGGGCAGAACCGGAGCCAGGCGGGGACAGAGCCCGCAGGGCCGCTCGGTACTCCTTGTCGATGCGGGGCGACAGGGCGCGGTCCGGGAGCACCACGGACTGGAAGCCCACAGGAGGCCTGGAGAAGGCAGGAGCAGAGCAGATAAGATAACGGCCATGAGGAGCTATTTATGTCGAGACGTTCATTCTTCCATCAATGAGCCATGACTCAAAGGGCCAAAAGGATTTGTAAGTAGGCATCCAACAGGACAGCTCATGCACAACGTGCCTGATCCATGCCACTGAAGGCTAGAATTACAGACAAAATAGGATGCTAAATATTGATGCTAAATACTGACATTAATATCCTGGTCCAGTGCCCCCTAATGGGAAGGAGGACAAAGGACACTTTAACTGTACAGTTTCACAAATAGCATAACAAAGAAAACAACTGATCCATATGATAAAATGGGTTTGTCTGATACAGGCCTACAGGCTTCGTTATGTGCATATTCAGATTCATAATAAAAGGTAAGGAACGCACTCTTATTTATTTTTCTTTTTTTTGACAACGGGGGGGGTCTGCGTTCCCCGGTCCTCCCTGCCTGTCGTTCTAACCTTTTGATGCTGATGCGAAGCATCCCTGTGCAGCTGTCAATCAAGTTCATGGCTTGGCTGTGGCTCAGCTGCCCACACCGCTGCTCGTTAATTGACAGAAGCTCATCACCCTCACGAAGACCGGCCCGGCATGCCTTGCTGCGCTTCCGCACCTTGACCACCAGGGGGAGGCAAAAGTACCACAGCTACAGTTAACAAGGTACGAAAGACACAGTGAAAGACAAACATCTTAGTTACAGGGTTAACGTTCAAAACCATGTAAAGAATGTACTAAACATCACTGACAAATACAATGTTTCCCAGCTAAAAGGGGATAATATTTAACAGACAGTCTGACTGCAACCGTCATTGACTTACAACACATATAAAAAGTCTGTTAAAATGCAGACTTTTTGTGATTCAAAACGACGATAAATCCTTTGATGACCCATAACCTGTACTTTGCTGAAGCACCTTTAAATTTAATTACATCGTTCAGTCTTGTGCCCCATACTGACTAATGAGGTCCCCACACAATACCCCCAGGATTATTGTCTGGATGGATGGATGGACGGATGGATAATGGCGTTATCTGAAACTGACCAGCTGGATTTCAGTATGACTAAAATACACTTAAACACACGTGCATTTCACGGCACTTCATCCTCCGTGACTCATGACGCGTCAGACAATCCTGGGTCAGATGATCACCGGGCAAACAGACCCAGCGCTGCTCATGAGTAAGAACAAAACCGGAGGGCATCCATTCTGTCCAGTGCGGACGAGACGACGCGCGGCTGAAAGAGAGCCAGCGGATCTGTGGAACTGGGACAGAACCGGGGACACGGATTTGCCAGAATTCGCTGGTGTTTCTGGGCACCAGGGCGCCCACATCTTCCGGGGGCAGAAGGCTTCCCCCGAGCGGGAGACAGGGTGTTTATGGGGCGCTACACACCAGTGAGGAGAGTGCTTTAAAGAACACTATGGGAGGGCCACGTCTGTGTTTTTATCTTGTTAAATATATAAACCTGTTCAAGGTGAGAGCACACCAACCGTGATGGGGGGGCGGGAGGGGCACTCACAGCCTGTGTCCCCAGGCCCGCAATAAATAGGCCATTTTCTTAGTAATTCTACTGCGTGTATTTTTACTCGGGCCCATCTGAGCCAAAAGCAGGGGCTTAAATTAACACATATGTTACCCGCACGTGCTGCAGCGCCACCTTGTGGCCCGGAGGCCCATCCCATGCTGGGGGACAGCAGACCCAGACGTATAAATAGGTATCAGAACACACTGGAAATAAAGTGGAGCCGCGTCTTGGACGGAAAGGGTGTGAATGCTCGGGGATCCTCTCGTGGCTTTTTATGGGCTGATATTTAAGTATGTTTTACTAACCACTGATTTACAATGAATTTTTATCTAAATTTAAAGCAGTAGGTTCAATGGCTGTACACCAGAAACAGCACCCCCTACTGGCTCAAACTCAGCAGTCCATCTTTCAATGAGACCTTTTCACTAGGGCACAGCCCCCGCCCTGATTAAATTTGTGCCCCCCCCGCCAAACCAGCACTTGCACCTGTGGTCAGGCATGCCAGGAATGTGCCACACACCCCAAACAGACCCAAAATAAGTCCCACACTTCAAAAGCATCAGGCAGCAATTTCTTGTAAATGAATATTAAAAAGCCCTGATTAAATTGGTGCCCCCCCCCCCCCCCCCGCTGCTTACCAGCCAAGAGTGATCAATAGAGAGCAAATTGCAGACAGAGAACATCAGAGTACATGACAGCATGGGTTTGAGACATTTGAGCATTAGGAGGCCCGACGCTGGCATGGATATCACACCCGAGGGTTAGCGGGGGGCGTGTGTGACAGCGGGCATCGGGGGTGGTCATTTAAGGGAACCGCTTGGCAGACAAAGCGGCAGGAAAAAAACACAGGAGCTGAAAGCAAAGTCCAGAGGTGACCTTGTTGTTACAGAGAGGGGTGGACAAGATGGGAGTCAGTCAGATTTAACCAGCGCTGGGGCGACTCAAATCCCAAACCACCTCACAGAGAACTGAAAAATAGGCCAACGGGCAAAATGAGCCGGTCAGAACGGCTGTCTGATCAGAGCAGGAGCAAACCAATGACGCTCTCGCTCTCATTGCTAGTGCGCACAGCTATTAATAGAAAGCTTGGGTTTGCAGACAGTCCGAAAGACATTTTACCTTTGAATGGGGTCTATTCTGGTTAACCGTGCTCTATGAATAACAATGCTCATGTACTACGAAGGTTACGGAATTCTGAGATTAGTGTCGTGGGAAATATCTTGGAATTACAGGGAAGCCAAACAAGTGGCAGAGTCACTGGGCTTAAGATAGCAGCCTAGGAAGCCTTTATTTGGAAGTGCAAGCTCTGGGAATTACTGAAGAACTTTCCCAAACTAGCTCATATGTTTCTTTTGATGGAAATCTACAGGGTTTCTGACATCAATGTGAAACATCCAGTAACATGTGATCAAAAAATTACTGATTAATAATTTTATGTACCATACATTTATACGAGTAAACTGTAAAATATTTTATAAATTCATAATTAACTTACAGCTGTCCACTAATGCTTAGCAACCCTACAAACATTAAAGGAGCCTTGCTGTACACAGAGATTGCACCAGGTGCCCATGACAAAAAATTATTCTATAAAAATTCATCTAATAATACGTGTTTCATAAACAAGCAAACTTGCAGCAGATTACGACACAGGAAAAGCTCCCAGTTATTCTGAAGCAACATTCATTCAAAAGCAGGGTCTGTAGGCGACGCTCCTCAACACAAGGCCTGAAGCAGATGCCAGGGCAGAATTACACAGCAGCTTCTCATATGAAAATCTACACATATTTCCTGTGATGATCCTATAGAAAACTACGTTTTAACATCTACGGCACATGACCGAATCCATCATTTGAGGAAAGTCTGAGAAAACTACAAATCCCAAGATGCCAAAGCAAATGAAAAATGCCAAGTGCCCATGGCAGCTTTTCAGACGGGTCTGAAGCTCCCAGGGCAACAGGTTGCTCTCCAGTTACGACGGCCAGTGCGTGACCCTGGACTCTATTTGTCCTGACAAGAGAGTTACCCTCAGAACTTGGGACCGAGCTGCACTCAGCAATGGAGTAACAGCACGAAACTCACACCAGCATTAAGGATGCTTCATCTACACCACTTTCTGCTCCTCTTCCTCCTCCTCTTCCTCAGCACCCCGCTTACCTTCGAGACCTCCAGCGGCTTCTGGTGCTCCGCACCACCCTGGAGACGGAAGCCCCATGGCGCTCCGCCGGACAGCGTGATCACCGCCTCCTCTGCAACCATGGCTCTACCTGAACTCTGCCTCCCGTAGCTCGTCCCTTAGCTTGCCTGTCTGTGCTCGGGGGGGGGGGCCCTCAGTGGTCCCCAGACTGTCAGAGAGGGGGGCTTCCCTGACGGCTGAGCTCGCCCTGTGGCTGGGGTAAAGCCCCAGCTCCTCCTGGAGGTGGGTGGGGACACGTGGGTGAACCCCACATGCGCACACACACACAAGCCAAGCAAAGGGGAGAAAGAGAGATAAACAGGTGGACAGAGAAAGGAATCAGGAGGGCTACTGGCCAGAACTACTGCAACACATGCCATGGAATGCCATACTGACAGGCGAGGGGGCGGGGGTAAGGCCTTCCTGTCCACCACAGTTGTCCTGTCAATCGGACCCCTTAGGCCGTCAAAGAGGGGAATGCTGATAGCCTTTCCCAAAATAACCCCCTGATTGGAGAGCTTTGTTTCCAAGTGGCTCCAAAAGCCTCTACAGGGGCTATTTTTAGAAGATAACAGAGTCACTGGAAGCCCCAAAAAAGGCATTTTAGGAGAGAAGGAGGGCTGAAAACCTAGTAAGTGTCAGATAGGATCAGCACACTAACACCATGTGAATAAACCAAATCATAGGATGATCCACTTCTTATTTTGGAGTGAGTATTAGGAGCTGGCTTCATGAAGAGAAAGCAAAGTTAATGTTGAATGTTCAATTAAAGGCACGGCAAGAAAATGATCTGGACCGAAAGAGCTCACACAATTATCGCGACAACTAACACCGCAGCCTACGCGGTGAGCTGATTTCAGGAATGTTCAGTTTTCAGCAATCCTACATTTTCATTCGCACCGCTAGTGTAGTGGAATGAAAGCGCTTAACAAACGGCATTATTGACAGAAGCTAAAATGAACAACATATCTGCAAGCCAGTCAGCAGCACTATCTTACTCCAGCACCATGATAAGAGGCAAGGTGCAGAGAGAAGCTGCCACAGAGGGTGGCAGCCGAGGGGAGGTCACCTCTGCTGTGCCTGTAGCACTGGAGGCATGGATGCAATTCCACCCTAAAATAAGATTGTTTAATTTGGCAAAGAGCAGTAGGTGTAGTAAGAGGACAGGGCAGGATCTGAGTAATTATGGTGATCGCCATCCTTGTGCATAGACACCTCAGGCAACAAAACCAGGTGGTGAGTGATTGCAAAGAGACACTCCTGAAGGTGTAGATGATGCTGGCTTGGTGTATTTGGGAGGCTTGTGAACGAAGAGCAGCTTGGTATGGTCATGTCTTTTAGAACTGAGTTTTTCACGTTATATGAATGAATTCAATATTGTTCAATTGCTACTTATGTCATTTTTTTTGCCTTTTGCTTATGACCCAACCTATTGCCCAGTGCAGTCTCATGCTTGCAAAACATTTTCACCCTCAACTTGATATGAATGAATGAAAGTTCAACCACCACCACTGTGCAGCACCCATCTGGATTAAGATACCAGCCATTCTGCACCAGTACACTCACCACACAGTAGCTAGAGTGGTGAAGGGGCAGGAGAGAATTGACCAGTTAGATTAGGAGATGATTATGAGGCCAGATTTGAAAGGGCCACCATGGGCAATTTAGCTAGGATATCGGGCTACCACCCCTACTCTTTCAAAAGGGATTTTTTTTATTACCTGAGCAAGTTAGGACCTTGGTTTTACACCTCATCCAAAGGACGCGCCATTTTTACAATGCAGTGTCTCAATCACTGCACGTAGGCATTAGGATCCACAGAGACCACAGGATGGGCTCCCCTGTCAGCCACACCAGCATCCCTTCCAACAGCAACACAGTTTTCCTAGTACAGGCCCAAACCTGCTTAGTTTTACACGGATTACCTAGTCTGAACTGCAGGGGATATGGCTGCTGACAGTGAATTAGGTAGGAGAGAATCATAAATTAAATATTACTATGAAATCAACTGCAGAGAAGTACTTTAACGGGACTGGTGCAGGAGTGCATAAACTCTGGTAGACTGACATCCCATCCAGGGTATCCACAGCAATTTACTAAAAATGGAAGCAAATAAAATTAATGTCATATAAATTTGTATTTCAGTGACTCCATTATTATTTTGCAAATTAAAAATTAAGAATCGTATTCTAGACTTGAAGGCGATAAAGGCGTCAATACCCTGCATTATGTTACTGTTAGCGTATTGCGCAACGGGCCCGGCGTCGTGCTGACGCAGTTGACGCAGCTTCCGTCTGCGGACGTGGCATACACCGGCTGTGCTTCCGGTTTGTGCGTCCGCGGAAAGCGACTCGGGGGAAGCGATTGGCGGAGAAACTCGCTCCGGAACAGGAGACTCTGATCTGCGGTTGTAAGCCGAGAAAGGCGCCTTACCAACACCTCAGCAGAGCCACGGCGGCAGACAACCGTGCGCTGGTCGGGGAGTTAAATCATACCGTATCGCTCTGAGGGTGAGTGCGAGGGGTTTATACCGGGGCTAGGCTAACGGCATCGCCGCGCGTCAGCTAGCTGGCTTCCCGGTGGGTTCCGGTGTCATCCGGTGAGCAGGCCCTGACCGAAACTGGCAGCTATACGCAGCGCTTCTCGACAACCTGGCGTCTCGGTAATCAATATCCCGGCCAAAATGTCCTGAAATGCCGCGACACATGCGGGCCGTTAGCCCTGCGCGAGTCGTGTCGGCTAGGTGGGTCTGCTCGCTTAGCTACGAGGGGCTAGCCTGTTAGCTCCGGTCCCTGGATGTCTCGGCCGGCATTCATTTTAAACTCACAGAAACACGGACACTTGGTTGTACACACACCGCGTTGGCCTTTCATTAGATCTGCATTTTCACACCGAGACCCCGCTTCCGTCACGCTTTAATAGCTGTGGCGACGGGCCAGTGGTTGACATTAGGTCATGCTCTGTGCGTTAGGATACATAACCGTATGATTGTTAGCGTATCGGATTTCGCAGCATCCATGCTTTGCTGCCGGGCAACTAACGGACTATAGAGGGTCGGTGATGGACGGGCACCGACTCCAGAGCCTTTGTGGAAAGTGGTAGGCTGTGTTTGGATGGCATCGCTCGTATGGCCGTGGCGTGGGTGTGTCATTTACACACACACACACATTGTTTGCATTTCCCTGCCTAGGCCTATCAAGTTTAGAAAGGGATCACTTTACTGAGTACAAATAGGCTCCCGACACACAAACTCGGATTTAGTACTCAGCTAGTAAAGTTGTTGTCGTAACAGCCTTCCAGTGTTTCTTTTTAGACTGGCGAATTTGCATTTGAAATCTGGGGAGATTAAACACTCCTGCTGTTTTATTCTGGGGTGTGGCTGAGGAGAGCAAACAGCATTCTGTGTCTGCACTGGTTTGTATGTCAGGACACTGCCTCAGTGGTCTGGTAAAGCTGGTGTTAATGTCTTGATTTGAATGCTGACAGCATTACACACTCTCCGTCCAGCTTTACCCCAGTAGGTTATGTACATGTTTGATATTATCCAGAAGAAGGCTTTGCTGTTTGCTACCTGGATAGTTCGCGGGTTTTATGTCATATGGTTCGGGTTGGTACGGTACACAAAGGCGACAGCTGAACAGAAGTTTTAGCCCTTGGCATCATTGGCAGGATTCCACCCCTGTTCTGAGGAACACTGATATAAACAAACAGAAGTGTGTACAGCATGTGTATCAGCAGGTCAGAGTACATGCCCAGAATAAATACAATTTCGTTAAAATCCTTCCCATGAATGAATCCTCCTGCCCTGCTTAACAGTCCTTATGTACTATTCTTTATTTATATGTATTCGTGTCTGAAAGGCCTCTGGATTAAACATTGCTGGTTAGCTTGGTTAAGATGTGTATGTTTGGTCAATATTCAGCTGTATGCATGCGCTGGTTAAAAGTATGAGCATTGGTAGTTTACTTTAGTTAGTTCTACTTATGCTGAATAACACAAACGTGTTGTCATGTCATAGGTTCAGGGATGAACTAAGAATGAATGTCAACCAGCAACCACACATCGCCACTCCATACGGGCAGCCTCCGCTTCAGGGCTATCAGGTGTACGGCCAGCCGGGGTATGGGGGGCCCCACGCCACCCCTTATGGGCCTTACAATGGCCACAATGCAGCGTACCAGCAGGACGCGCCCCCGCAGCCCCCAGGTAAGAGCCTGCCTCCCCTCCCAGTCTCATGGTCAGCATGGGGTGAGAGAGTTCAGAGAAAACGAATATTTTTTTGTATTAATCTCAAGAAATTGATTATTTTTTATGTTATTTAGAAAAACAAATCAACTGAAGCAAAAACTTGCTAGTGGGGGAGGGCAGATTGAAGTGAAGGTTATTGAATTTCATTTGAAAGTTTGGTGGCCTGTTCTTGTTCTTACTCTGCATTACTGTGTTTGGGCGTTTGGGACACCTAGGATGATATAGACCTCAGGTTTCCCCTTGGAGCTGAGAAAGCCAGGCCCTGTTCTCCCCCACCACCTCTCGCCTCCCCTCCTGAAGCCAGGAACGCAGATGATTCTCTCCAACCTTCCATCTTCAGAAAGCTACTTGCCTTCCTCTGGCCACTCATCTCTCCTCTTATATTTCAGGCTATTCCCCCTATTCCAGCTTTCCCTCTAAGACCTTTGCTGCCGCCGGCCTATCCTCTGACCCGTCTTCTTCCTCCTTTGGCCTAGGTAACTCGCTCAGCTTTGCGTGGCTCTCTCAGCCTGTGCCTTCTGCCCCATGATGTTGAAACGCTGTCACTCTTGTCTTTGTGCTGGGTTGCACTGTCCGGCCCCTCTCCTTAGCAACCTCGGTAGTGAACTGCTAGGTGGCTTGAGTTACCTATCTCAGTTATCACATTCAGTTAGTAATTATTTAACATAATAAAAAATTGAAGCCGTGGCCCTTTCGTGAACTATCCGTCTGCTGAGCTGATGGTTGTTCTCCCGGGTCCGGCAGGGCCCAGGCTACCGACATGCAGTAGACAGTAGATGGAGAGGTTTGCCATGTAATTTAGCTGCTTGGTCGGTTCTGTTCTTTTGCTGCATAATAAACCTCATGGCGAACGTCAGACATGGTACTGAAATGACGGTAACTTTCTGTGTCCCACCCTTCCCAGGTCCCGGCCGAGTGCTCCCCAGTTCAGGGACTCCTCCAGTTTCAGCTCCTGGCTACGGCCAGTACCCCCAGGCGGAGGTGCAGAACGGGCCTGCCCCAATGACCAGCCAGCCCCCGAGGCGAGTACCAGCCAGCGCCAGCTCTTCCATGATCACCTTATGTTTACCTCTTTATCAAGTTCGGTTATGAGCCTTTAAAAGTAAAGCATGCTGCCACAGCGTATCTATAAAAATATAGTATGTTAGGGGCATAGAATGCGTTGTGTGTGGCTTTGTTCCTAATGACTTCTGCCTTTTTTGGGACAGACCCCCAGACTCGCAGGCCTACGGCCAAGTCCCTGTCTCTCTGCCCACTGCGCAGCCTTTGTATCATCAGCAGTATCAGGCTCCACCCACGAGCACCCAGCAAGTGACCAATCAGATGGCTGGCATGCAGATTGGCACTGCTCCATCCCAAGCTGGTCCTTATGGTGATTAGCTTGAATTCGATTTATTATACTTATTTCTTTATTGATCGTGATCATTTTAGATTATGTTTATAATGCTTTTGCTGTTTAATGTCTTTCCTGATTGTCAGAAGATGTGCTTTTTTCCAAAGAGCAAACTGGTCAGCATTTTCTAATGTGATTCCTGTTATTGGTTGCTCAGATTGTCTGTCTTTCTTTCAGCTCCACCCACTTCCTCTCACCTGCCGACTTCTGCTGCTTTTCCGACACCTGGCAACCCCTCTTACACTTCTCAAGCAGTCCCTCCATCTCAGCCTCCTGTGAACGTCGGCGTCCCGCAAGGGCCCCATCCTGCTTATGGAGGCCCCCCCCATGTCCCCCAGCAGCCTTTCCCCGGCTCTGCCCTCCCGCCTGTCTCGCAGCAGTCATTCCCCACGGCTCCCACTCCTTCCACACAGGCCTCGCTGGGGGGCCCACCCCTGCCGCAGCCCTACGGTGCAGGACCCCCTGTCTCTGCTCACTCTCAGTTCCCTGGATCTTTGCCCCCCCACCAAGCTGCAGTTTCTCAGCCCTCGCCCTACCGCTCGGCCCCCCCTCCCACTGGCTTTCCTTCCTCTGGGGGTGCCCCTGCCCCACCTAGACCCACCCTAGGCATGCAAGGACCTCCATTCCCTCCTCAATCCGTATCGGCCCCCCCGGGACCCCAGCCGAACCACATCGGTGCGCCGCCTATGCAACCGGGGGTGCCCGTTGGCCCCCCAACAGGACCCCTGCCTCAGCAGAATGGTGAGTCTTTCTCTGGGCCTGTAAGCCTCGGCCTGTTGTTACTGACACCATAAATAGTTACAGCCTGCTAACACTTCATGCCTTAAATGATGGGTATGCTGCTTGTATGCTGCAGTACTCGGGGTATGCTGCAGTACTCGGGGTATGCTGCAGTACTCGGGGTATGCTGCAGTACTCGGGGTATGCTGCAGTACTCGGGGTATGCTGCAGTACTCGGGGTATGCTGCAGTACTCGGGGTATGCTGCAGTACTCGGGGTATGCTGCAGTACTCGGGGTATGCTGCAGTACTCGGGGTATGCTGCAGTACTCGGGGTATGCTGCAGTACTCGGGGTATGCTGCCATTTGCTCTTCAGAGTAAGTGAACTTGGTTAATGTGGAAGAGTGCTGTTTTCTGGGCCCTGTCCCCCCCAAAACCTCATTATCTCATCATGCATCCAGTGTCCGTAGTATTATACACTGTCGGAGACTAATGTCGATTCTAAACGCCTTAGGTGCTTTTGGGCAGATGAGGGGCCCCCAGCCAGCATATGGGGCACCCTATCCTGGGCAGCCGAATTTTGGTTCTCAACCCCAGACACCTGCCCCAGGACCACCAGCCCAGAAACGACTGGACCCCAACTCGATTCCCAGCCCGGTATGTACACACTCGCATGTGCTCACAGTGATGATGTGAGCTAGTAAGGGTGCCGAGTGTCGACCTCGGAGACGCTCCTCTTCAGTTTACTGCTGTCCTTATGCCTTGTCCAGTTTTTAGACTTCTATCATTGACGTCTTGGTGTGGCAGATTAAAGGCAGTGTTCCTTGTTCAAATGATAGATTTTGTTTGACTTGTGGTTATATTTTCTAAATCCCTTAAGACCATGAGTTGATAATAGCAATTTGAAACACGAGGTTGTGTGTTGCCCTGTTTGTCAGTGTTATTTCCCCGATTGGCTCATTTGTGGTTGGCCAAGCCCTCGCCATCAGCCCTGTCAGGCTTCCTAGCAAGCAACGTTTGGCGCTTTTTTCCTGCATACATCATGAAGAATTATGGGAAATTGGACATTTAATAATTAAGGCGTCTGTTCCTGGAAAGTAGATGCGACCTCAGAGGAATCGTTCTGACATAATGGAGGATTTGCACAAATACACAAATTAGTTTCACTTCCCACCCTTAGTAGTACGAAGTCAAATGTGTCACTATTGTGAGAAGAAAAGCAGTCTGGAGGTCTGTTCAAGATGGGGGGTGGGGTAGTTACTCATCTGCCTTTCTCTCTGTCAGTTCGCTGCTTTGTTTTTTCCTTTAAAAATTATGGGATGGCAATTTGTTGTATTTCTTTCCCCTCTTAACTCTTAAAGAAAGCCTCAGAAACGCAACCGGCGCAGAAAACGAGACATAGAATAGACCCAGATGCTATCCCTAGCCCAGTAAGTGCACTGTGCCCTTGTGACTCGAGGCCCCGCCCCCTGGGCTGATCCTGGGTGTTCATTTGCCTGCATGCTGTCCCTGCCCTTCCATCCTGCCTCCACCCATTGTCACCTCAGTACTGTGACTGAAAAACTGTCACCAGGCCGAGTCTGTCCAGTATATGAGCGGCGCATCTCTTCTGCTGCCTCCTTATTCGCTTGTGAGGATGCTGTCAGAAAGGTCCTGCTCTCCGTTAATGGGGAAACCCAATAAATATCTAAGTGCTTTTTTATATAAAGTCTACTTTATTTTCAGAAGAAGAACTTGTGAAGTGTTGGTCTTTCAGTTCACAGGGTTTGTTTTTTGGTTGTTAAATAGTATTCAGAATTTCAAATTAGAAATTAACAAAAAATAAACATTTGATGCAGTGGCTTGGAAATGTTGGAACTGCCTCTTGGAGATATGTAGTTAAAATATCCCCCTTCGCCTGGATGGAGCCCGAGATCCTCAGGGACACACTCCCGTAAACTGGTGTCCTTGCCTCCCTCGCTGAATGAGGCGACTGTTTCTGGACACAGGTGGCTGTTCAGTGTTTGCAGTGTGATTGAATTTGGGCACAGGTTACTTCAGTGCCACAAATGGGCTTTTATAAAGCATAGCTATAAATGTCTGATGAATGGTTCAGAAGAGGGGTGACTCAAGGCAGTCAGTCAGATTCTATGTCATGAAAGAAACTGCACTTCCACTGCATTTTTTTTTTGCCAAGTGTTTTATTGTGTGAGTCCTCTAGGAAACCAGGGAATGGAATGTGCCGTGCGTGTTTTCATAACTGCTTTCTTTAATAGAAATGAGAAGGCAGCTGTTTATCTTGTTTCATTTACATGTACAGTGTTGGTGGCCCTTGCCTTTTCAGTGCAGTTCGCTGTTTTTCCGTCACAGTCCTGCCCACCCTCACAGTCCTGAGGACATTCTAGGTCGTTGTCATTGTCCACCTCCTTTGTGTGATCCCTAAGCAGCTGCATCACCTTCTGTAAGAAGCCTTTATAGTGTGGTCTTTCCTTGGCTGTGCCTCGCCTCTCCCTCTCTCTTCTGGGATTAGGGGTATCATGGGCAGTTGGGATGTTGTGTCCATGTCTGGTTAATGTGTGTGTGTGTGTGTGTCTCTGTGTGTTTGTGTTTACCACATGGTGGGCACTAAATGTCCCAACAATGAGGTGAAGCCTGTTACTTTACAGCTTGTGGGGTGATTGTTCAGGTCCCCACAACATCAACCTCAATCTTATGAAAATCTTTGACTGCAATCAAAAAAACTAAAAATGCTGAAAGTCTTCGGTTTTTCCTCTGGTTACTTAGGGATATCTGAGGAATAGGGGTGTAACGAGATCTCGCAATATCACAACATGAGATTTCTCGTCGAAGTGAAAAGCGATTCGCGCTGCAAATCAGCTGCTGTAAGCATGTCGGCGTCTGATGAAATTACCGTAGTAGATGCCCCAGACACTTTTAAATCCTTTGTGTGGCAGCATTTTGGGTATAAACGGCGAAAGGGTGACGGACGGAACACGAACCATCTGTACCCATTGTGGGAAAATGAAAGGCGTACATGCGGCTAACGCTGCGACTGCAGAGCCGTTTGCACCATCAGAGCTCTGTATTTAAATCCACAGCACCGCTGAAGAAAACATAAAAAAAAAAAAATTATCGTCGTTCATTTTTTATTTATATTCTATCTTATGTTCAGTTGAGTTAGTCAGATACGAGAGAAGCCTGTCATTTGAGTTTGTGGTGAAATATTTTATGGTGCTAGGTGTTTGTTCTGTTCTGTACTACATATCATGATGGTGATTGTTTAACACGTTTCACCGAACATCTGCAGTATTTAGCATTTTCTGTCTTTCAAATTAATCAGATAAAAGGCTGCTTTCCAGTAATATATTTCCCCTTTGAAGTTTTCCTTAAAATGTTGATAAAAATCGTCTCGTTCTGGTGAACCCAATATCGCGTCTGGCCTCGTGGGCTGAGTCTATCGTTACACCCCTTCTTAGTGATGATTATGCTTATGCCGAAAGAAATGATAGGAATATATGAAGTGTGTGTGTGTGTGTGTGTGTGTGTGTGTGTGTGTGTGTCTGTCTGTCTGTCTGTCTGTCTGCTCGCATGGTGACTTAGCATCTCGCAGGCTCTTGATCTGTCCTCCTTTGTTGCTCCCTGCTTTAGATTCAGGTCATCGAGGACGACAAAGCCAGCAAAAGTGGCGAGGTCTTTATGACTGGGGTGAGGGGTCAAGCTCCGCCCCTGGTCACAACCCCCTTCCAGGTCAAAGATCAAGGTGAGAGGAAATACCCAGTCGGTTGCTGTCGTGTCTTTGTAGCCCCACCTCAATGACTTGGCTCACTTGCGTTTCCCTCCCGCCATGATGACCCAGGGAACGCTAGCCCCCACTTCATCCGGTGTACGGCTTACAACATGCCCTGCACCTCCGACATGGCCAAGCAGTCCCAGGTGCCGTTAGCCGCCATCATCAAGCCGCTGGCCGTGCTGCCTGAAAACGAGGTGAGGGTGGTGAAGTCCCACAGACCGTGTGCTCACTCTTCGTTTATCAGAAGCTTTTATGCAAAGCGAGAGGAAGCAGGGTGAGACGGAAATTTCTATCCGGCGGCCTTCTGATTCCAAGCCCAGCATCCTAACCCTCTAGGACGCCGCACGCTGGACCTTCCTTTCCGTTTGAGTCCTAACAGGTGCCCCGTGTCCACGCCGGCGTGTAACCTGGCTGTGCGTACCTCCCGCAGGGGCCGCTGCCTGTCGTGGACCACGGAGAAGGTGGCCCCATCCGCTGCAACCGCTGCAAGGCCTATATGTGCCCCTACATGCAGTTCATCGAGGGCGGCCGGCGCTTCCAGTGCGCCTTCTGCAGCTGCGTCACTGAGGGTGAGTGGCGCCCTCTTCTGGCTGAATTGTCAGTCCCAATGCAGAGAGGTTTAAATCTAGATCGTTCTTAGGCTGATACTGATTGGTTTGCTTAATGCTAAAAATGGGGAAGTGTGTTTTTATTGTCTTTGTTTGATATGTGTGTCTGTGGATGCAGAATGTTTTTTTTTTTTATTAATATCTCTAATTGTGACTTCCCCATGCCAGTTCCCCCCCATTACTTCCAGCATCTGGACCACACAGGGAAGCGCGTGGACTGCAATGAGCGGCCGGAGCTGTCCCTGGGCAGCTACGAGTTCCTGGCCACCGTGGAGTACTGCAAGGTGATCAGAGCTGCCTGGCCCCGAGCCGGTGTGTCGCTTTGGCCCGTCACTCACGACATGCCTGTTTCCTCTGGTCCCCCTCCTCCAGAACAACCAGCTCCCCCTGCCACCTGCCTTCATCTTCCTCATCGACGTGTCGTACAACGCCGTGCGGAGCGGCATGGTCGCCGTGGTGTGCGAGGAGCTCTGCGCGCTGCTCGACACTCTGCCCAGGTACCTGCTAATGTCTGCTGCCAGCCAGGCTTATAATTGGAGCCTAAGCGGCGCTCTCTGTCACCCCCTAGAGGCTCATGCTCAGACCTTCCCGGTAATTACTTTGTAGTATAAATTTTACATAATGCAAGTTTTACATTTTTCCCTTTTAATACCTCAAGTACCAATTGCACAAAAGTCACAAATTCTGTGTGGTCTGGCTGGTTAGTGGCTGTTTTGACCAGCTTGTCTGATTATCACTGGTGTCCCTCAGCGAGCCTGGCACAGACTCCCCCATCAGGGTGGGCTTCGTCACCTACAACAAGGTGCTACATTTCTACAACGTGAAGAGCTCGCTGGCCCAGCCGCAGATGCTGGTGGTGTCTGACGTGGCCGACATGTTCGTCCCCTTGCTGGATGGCTTCCTGGTCACAGTGGGCGAATCGCGCACCGTCATTCACAGGTGGGGGGCGCCACGCTCTCCTCTTTTTGTGGCTTTGCGGAAGGTCCCGTTTAAAGCTTTATGAGCTCAGATTGCTGTTGCTCGTTAACTTGGTTCCCTCACTAAAGAATTGCTTTGATTTATTCTTTAAAAAAGGAGGCTAAAGAATCGAGGCTGCCTGTTAATTGCTGTTAATTGATGTGATTTTTTTCCTGTTCAGCTTGTTGCAGCAGATCCCGGAGATGTTCGCCGACACGAGGGAGACTGAAACTGTATTTGGGCCGGTTATCCAGGCAGGGCTTGAGGCCCTCAAGGTAAGGGGAGCTACGTCCGCCGCGAGCGTGCTGGGAGCCTCACCGGTCGGCCGCGAGCGCTAAATCACACGTGGTCACCCCTCTATAGGCGGCAGACTGTGCCGGAAGGCTCTTCATCTTCCACTCTACGCTCCCCATCGCCGAGGCCCCTGGCAAGCTGAAGAACAGGGAGGACAAGAAGCTTGTGGGAACCGACAAAGAGAAGGTGCGTCCACAGCCGGAGCTGGGGGGGTGGGGCGAAGGTCACCGACGTTCAGGGCACGGAGCCTAGTGGTCATGTGCTCCGTTTCAGGGGGCTTGGGGAGTTTTGAAGCCCTGTCACTTGGAAGTGGGTTGTGATTACTGGGACATTGGTTTAATTTTTTTCATCCCCCCCCCCCCAGTCTCTGTTTCAGCCCCAAGTGAGTTTCTATGGAAACCTGGCGAAGGAGTGTGTGGCACAGGGCTGCTGTGTGGACCTGTTCCTCTTCCCCAACCAGTACTTGGATGTGGCCACCCTGGGGACGGTGCCCTGCTCCACCGGGGGCTCCGTGTATAAATACAGCCACTTCCAGGTAACACACCTGCTTTTGGGCCCGTCTGAATGGCCACCCCCCAGTAGCGCATGGCAGAGCTGAGCACCCATGCATGTGGTCAGCAGGCGCAGACGGACCGCGATCGCTTCCTCAACGACCTGCGGCGGGATGTCAAAAAGCAGATGGGCTTTGACGCCATCATGAGGGTGCGCACCAGTACAGGTAAGTCATCATCTGATCTTGAGGACACATGGCCATCATAGTGAACTGTAGGACCGCCCTCACGTGACCCCCCCCCCCCCCCCAGGTATCCGCGCCACCGACTTCTTCGGCTCCTTCTACATGAGCAACACCACGGATGTGGAGCTGGCTGGCCTGGACTGTGACAAAACTATCACCGTGGAGTTCCGGCATGACGACAAGCTGTGCGAGGACACTGGGGCCCTATTGCAGGTGTGGCTCTGTGGGGGTGGGGGGTGGGGGGGGTGCAGCGGGGCCCTGCTACAGGTAAAGCTCTGAGGGGAAGAGGCAGCGGGCCCCTACTGCAGATGAGGCTCTGTTTCTCTTCCTGTCTCCCTCTTTCTGCCTCTCTATCACATCCTGCCTCTGTTTCTCTTCCTGTCTCCCTCTTCCTGCCTCTCTATCACACTGCCTCTGTGTCTCTTCCTGTCTCCCTCTTTCTGCCTCTCTATCACACTCTGCCTCTGTGTCTCTTCCTGTCTCCCTCTTTCTGCCTCTCTATCACACTCTGCCTCTGTTTCTCTTCCTGTCTCCCTCTTTCTGCCTCTCTATCACACTCTGCCTCTGTTTCTCTTCCTGTCTCCCTCTTCCTGCCTCTCTATCACACTCTGCCTCTGTGTATCTTCCTGTCTCCCTCTTCCTGCCTCTCTATCACACTGCCTCTGTGTCTCTTCCTGTCTCCCTCTTTCTGCCTCTCTATCACACTCTGCCTCTGTTTCTCTTCCTGTCTCCCTCTTCCTGCCTCTCTATCACACTGCCTCTGTGTCTCTTCCTGTCTCCCTCTTTCTGCCTCTCTATCACATCCTGCCTCTGTGTCTCTTCCTGTCTCCCTCTTCCTGCCTCTCTATCACACTGCCTCTGTGTCTCTTCCTGTCTCCCTCTTCCTGCCTCTCTATCACACTCTGCCTCTGTGTCTCTTCCTGTCTCCCTCTTTCTGCCTCTCTATCACACTCTGCCTCTGTGTCTCTTCCTGTCTCCCTCTTTCTGCCTCTCTATCACACTCTGCCTCTGTGTCTCTTCCTGTCTCCCTCTTTCTGCCTCTCTATCACACTCTGCCTCTGTCTCTTCCTGTCTCCCTCTTCCTGCCTCTCTATCACACTCTGCCTCTGTTTCTCTTCCTGTCTCCCTCTTCCTGCCTCTCTATCACATCCTGCCTCTGTGTCTCTTCCTGTCTCCCTCTTTCTGCCTCTCTATCACACTCTGCCTCTGTGTCTCTTCCTGTCTCCCTCTTTCTGCCTCTCTATCACACTCTGCCTCTGTGTCTCTTCCTGTCTCCCTCTTCCTGCCTCTCTATCACACTCTGCCTCTGTTTCTCTTCCTGTCTCCCTCTTTCTGCCTCTCTATCACACTCTGCCTCTGTTTCTCTTCCTGTCTCCCTCTTTCTGCCTCTCTATCACACTCTGCCTCTGTTTCTCTTCCTGTCTCCCTCTTTCTGCCTCTCTATCACACTCTGCCTCTGTTTCTCTTCCTGTCTCCCTCTTTCTGCCTCTCTATCACACTCTGCCTCTGTTTCTCTTCCTGTCTCCCTCTTTCTGCCTCTCTATCACACTCTGCCTCTGTGTCTCTTCCTGTCTCCCTCTTTCTGCCTCTCTATCACACTCTGCCTCTGTTTCTCTTCCTGTCTCCCTCTTTCTGCCTCTCTATCACACTCTGCCTCTGTTTCTCTTCCTGTCTCCCTCTTCCTGCCTCTCTATCACACTCTGCCTCTGTTTCTCTTCCTGTCTCCCTCTTTCTGCCTCTCTATCACACTCTGCCTCTGTTTCTCTTCCTGTCTCCCTCTTTCTGCCTCTCTATCACACTCTGCCTCTGTTTCTCTTCCTGTCTCCCTCTTTCTGCCTCTCTATCACACTCTGCCTCTCTCTCTCCATTTCTCCTCTCCCAGCACGTCATGCTTGTTGGCTCTGGGTTGGATTCCACATGCAGCTGGCAGTAATTCCACACTCTGACCTGTTACCTTCGCTTAGTCCACGGCTCCGTATTCCTGAGGCGGTGCTGCTCTTGGCACATTCACTGGGATTGTTGCCGGTTCTCCTCCAAATCCCTGTGGATCTAGGCGGACCGTTCAGGCCCTGTCCCGCCCATTTCTTTCCCTCTTTAGAAGAGGTGATTCCCCACCTGGCTTCGGCCTGTGGGAGCGATGTGCTGCTTGGATGCAGTTCCAAAAGCCAGCTAACGGCCTGTGGGGGCAGGTGTATCCTCCAGTCCGTGGTTAAGTAGCCGGCTTAACCCCCCCACCTCGCCGTCAGGGAGCGGGACTGTACACCGGATAAGCTGCATGTTCACATCCTTGGATGTCTGACCTCTGACCCCCCCCCCCCCCCTTAAACCTCTGCAGTGCGCCGTGCTCTACACCAGCTGCAGGGGGCAGCGGCGGCTCCGTATCCACAACTTGGCGGTGAACTGCTGCAGCCAGCTGGCTGAGCTCTACCGGCACTGCGAGACCGACGCGCTGGTCAACTTCTTCGCCAAGTATGGTGCGTGCTCCCGGGTCTCGTGGCTCTGCGCGGTGCCGGGCTTCTTTACACGGCCAAGGCCGGGCGAACTGGCAGCCGTACCCTGCAACGCAGATACAGTTACTAGATTCCACAATGCCTGGCATCAGCTGTCTTGGCCTGATGTAGATATTGAATTACTAGATTGTCCTATTAATGTTTCATGAACACGGTTTTGAAGTGGCGCTCTCTTCCCCACAGCGTACCGCAGCGTGCTCAGTAGTCCAACCAAAACGGTGAGGGACAGCCTGGTGAACCAGTGTGCCCAGATCCTGGCCTGCTACCGGAAAAACTGCGCAAGCCCTTCGTCCGCAGGACAGGTAAGGTGACCCCAGCATTCAGGAACCACCTCCACAACCAGGATTGTGGCCTGCCGCCTCAGGTCCCATGAAGCTTGCTGTGCCCTGTGTTGAACGCGCAGCTGCATGAGCAGGCAGCCTCGAGTTCTTTAAGCACAGCAGAATTAACTGGACTAGCAGCCGTAATCCCTAACATCTCGGGGATACTTTGTAGGTCTATGAGGTGAAGGAGATATCAAGACTTCACTTTAGACATCGACTTCTATGTGCATGGGTTGTGTTATGTGTGTTGTGAATGCTTTAACTTCTGTTTGACCTCTGACCTTACATGCTGTAATCCACTTATGCTATTTAATGAATTGTATTATGATGTGTGTTTCACTGCTGACCTGGTCCTTTCCAGCTAATTTCCCTTTTAAATAGAGATATTAAATATTTTAATTAGTGTAGTAACGGACATGGTGAAAGTATTAAGCAGATTTAGCTCATTAGATGGTTACGCATTTTCATTGCGATACTAAATTAAAAAATAAACAGTGAAAAAGATCATTTTTATTTAAGATCTGCATCTAAAACATATGTCTGGTGTCCTGGGAGTATCTGGCTGAGCGCTGGGGCTTCTACACCTGGCTGGCAGAAGCTGCATTGAGCAGAGATAAAGGGAAGATCGAGGCGCCGGTCCGTATCACTACAAGCGGAGCTTCAGTGAAGCGCGTTATCCGCTGGCAGGGTGTGGGCACTGGGTGGCTCTGAATAACCGGGGGGAGTTATAATGCCAGCATGCAGCTCACCTGGCCTGGCCAGCACCCTTCAGCCCACCCCCAGCTCAGAGAACCCAGAAAACGAGTGGCCTCTGGGAGGAGAGCCGAGGAAATCGGCGGCCCCGGGGCGTAGAACTGAATGCATTCCCCTGATTTGAGGTCTGTCTCGAGCCCCTTACAGTCAGCATGTGGGAAAAAGCTCGCATGAGAGTCACAGTCCCGCCGCCGGCCGAGCCGACAGCAGTGGCGATGAAACTGGGTCACTGCGATTCGCGCCTCCTTTGTTGATGATTCCCCAGTGCAGTCATTTCTGCTCAAGGGACAGAGTGGCAGGATCTCCACTGCACACACTCACAGTATGGAGAGAGTCGGATACCCGGAGGAAGCCGCTGGGCTCCACACCAACGTGTGATGCCTGGATTAGCAGGAACAGTTCCCTGCTCCTGTCAGACTCACCGGGCCCCTACAGTCAGAATGAGCGTTTCTGGTGCCAGAAAAGGCTGACGTGCTTCTGTTCTTACAAGAAGATCCCAGACACAGCAGCCAGAAAACCGATTCAAAATGGATTTGACATTAAAGTGAAAATGTTCGCTAAAGAAGCTTTGATCTAAGTGAGGCTGCCTGGATTTGGGTCAAAGCCCGTTTACAAAGAGACTTTGGTTATGTCAGACTAGGCTGTACCTGCCGTAACGGCCTCGTCTGCGGTTTGGGTTCGCAGCAGTCCTTGTTTCCAATTCTTTGTGTAAATTGTAGGCCAGGGCAGTGTAGACCTAGTTAAATAAGTAATATGTGTGTCACATTCTGTTATAGAAACAAAAGCTTCTGTGTGATTCATGTAGCCAGCTGCAAGTTGACTTTTCTAAACGGTTGTAGTGCTGAAATAGACTGCTGACTGACACTCATGGTATAAGCAAATGTTTCTGAGGTCGTTCGCTAAGCGAGATGCATGATGCTGCAGGGATTTATATCCGGTATTATCAATCGGACATTTTTTTGCCGTTTGCCTGTTGACCAGACATTGGTTTCCATTGGCTTGACTGCCGGACACCATTTAGCGGTTAAACACCCTGAACACTTGTCGTCACAGCTGATCCTGCCTGAGTGCATGAAGCTGCTGCCCGTCTACCTGAACTGCGTTTTGAAGAGCGACGTGCTGCAGCCCGGGGGGGACGTCTCCCTCGACGACCGAGCATACGTGCGCCAGCTGGTGTCCTGTATGGACGTGGCCGAGAGCCACGCCTTCTTCTACCCGCGCCTGCTGCCCCTGGTAAGCCACTCCGCACCCCGAGAGGTCGCTATGTGGGTCATGTGTTGACGGTGCCCTCCCAGGTGCTCATGGGAGTTGTAGTTTTGTCATGATGAAAAAGAGGTTCTTAAAAACAAGCTTGTGTGTTACTGCTGCTGATGAATGACCTGACAGGGCTGGTGTGTGTGTTTGATGGTGTATGTCTTCTCTTCGCTTTTTTCTGCCCTCACGTCTGCTTCCTCCCCCCTCCCCCCACAGCATAAGCTGGATGTGGGGGGCCTGGCCCTGCCCACGGCTGTGCGAGACTCCGAGGAGCGGCTGTCGCGGGACGGCTTGTACCTCCTGGAGAACAGCCTCAGCCTCTTCCTGTGGGTGGGGGTCGCCGCTCCTCCCGATCTGTTGCGGAGCGTCTTTGATGTCACGGCCTTCAGCGAAATCAACCCTAACATGGTGAGTCTACCAATCAGACAGGAGCCCCACCTCACTCTTTGCTGCTTCGCATGATGAGGGTGGCATTGGGAGTTGTGAAGTTGATGCCCCCACCCTATCTTATCCTGGAGACGTCTTGGCTGGCTTGGGCGTAATGCTATGGGCCAGCCTAGTGTCGCACCATACCCGACGGCTTCATGATCTTGTAATGTCCGTGTCCTTTCTAGACGAACCTGCCGACGCTCGATAACCCTTTCTCCAAGAGGCTACATGAAATCATTGAGATGTTCAGAGAGCAGCGATCACGCTACATGAAGGTGAGCCGTCTAGCTTCGCGTCCCTTAGATCCATCCCCAGTGACTCTCAGACCAATATCACCCTTCTTGAGTGCCGAGTTTGGACTCCCGGGTTTCCTTCCCTTATGCTCTTTGCCTCACACTGACGCTGATCTCTCCAGATATGGACGTACAGTCTGCATTCTGCGTCAGTCGGCCCAAATAATGGAGCTGTAGTCTATGGGATGCAGTCACTTAATGATGTCACTAATGTCTGAGTCTTCTGGGAGGAGTATTCACTAGACCGTGGTTTGTTTGCCCTCCTCTGTCCCCATCGCGTTACCTACTTGCTGCTTATTTTATTGCTCTCCTACTCATGTATCGCGTGACTGTTGTCCCTCCGTGCATCAGCCCCGCCTCTCCCCACAACTGTGCCATGAGAGTTTCACTGTGTCCCTCCATGAGCGCGTCCAGCACGTGGGGGCCGACCCCCCCCGGCGACGTCACTAACCCATGGTGCCCCTCCCCCCGCAGCTGATGGTGGTGAAGCAGGAAGACCGCCTGGAGCCGCTCTTCAAACACTTTCTGGTGGAAGACAAGAGCAGCAACGGCGGTGCATCCTACGTGGACTTCCTGTGTCACATGCACAAGGAGATCCGCCAGCTGCTCAGCTAAAGCGGGGCCCCCCCTCCCCGCACCCCAACCCACCAATCACAGACTTGCTTCAATTTTTTTTTTTATTTCAATGTATTAAGCTAGATTAATTGCTCTCCCGTTATGTCCCACCCTCCCTCCTTCGCCACTATAACTGAAGGCTGAACGGAAGCTGATCTATGTAAACGAAGAATTTTGCACCGTCACATTTCCAGTGTTTTTATGAACTAACTGCTTGGGTTATATTTCACTACTCGGCGGGCTTGAGCTGGCGTGTAGTAGAGGGCTTTCTCCAGGCTCGTGGTGCCGGTCGAGCCCTGATCCAGGATCAGGCGGGCGCCCATTAATCCCCACTGCAGGCAAACAAAATGGTCATCCGGAATTGATCCGGGATCAGGGCTTGGAAGCCTGGGCACGAGCCGCGTTGGTGCCCCCGGTGGTGGGAGCGTGCCGTGACGGTAAGGTGTTTGGGAAACTGTGAAATGCCGACTTTGCTTGTAAAGGGTGTGCTGTCTGAAACACTAGCACTGAATGATCTCATGTACAAAAAAGCACCACACTGGTCCCGGGATTGACAGACTTTTGTAAGATTTAAAGTGAAATTCGCTCCAAATCACTCGCTTTAACATATTAAAAAGTGTAAGAAAAATAAATCTGATTTTTTTCCAGTCTGAGATTATTCCCTGCTTTCTTTGTTGCAGTTACCATTTTCTTTTAATGTTTTTTTTTTTTTTTTTTTTTTTTTTTTACCTTTCAGTTATATATAAACCATGAGTCTTTGTTAGCGGCTGGAACTTCCTAGGACCTTTTATTTGCTTCATTTGTTACCTGAGGCTGAATAGTAAAGCCGGGCAGAGACGGCGCCCCCTCCCCCCCGCTACGTCGGCGATGACCTCCGTCTGTGAGGTGCTTGTGTATCTGGAGCAACAGCCTCTCACTGCTCAGTCCGGGTGGCATTTTCAGCCTGACCCCATCCTATCGCTGGGCGCCTGCACCGCTGAGCCGCCGACCGTTCCCCGAGCCTGCACCGCTGAGCCGCCGACCGTTCCCCGAGCCTGCACCGCTGAGCCGCCGACCGTTCCCCGAGCCTGCACCGCTGAGCCGCCGACCGTTCCCCGAGCCTTCACCGCTGAGCCGCCGACCGTTCCCCGAGCCTGCACCGCTGAGCCGCCGACCGTTCCCCGAGCCTGCACCGCTGAGCCGCCGACCGTTCCCCGAGCCTGCACCGCTGAGCCGCCGACCGTTCCCCGAGCCTGCACCGCTGAGCCGCCGACCGTTCCCCGAGCCTGCACCGCTGAGCCGCCGACCGTTCCCCGAGCCTGCACCGCTGAGCCGCCGACCGTTCCCCGAGCCTGCACCGCTGAGCCGCCGACCGTTCCCCGAGCCTGCACCGCTGAGCCGCCGACCGTTCCCCGAGCCTGCACCGCTGAGCCGCCGACCGTTCCCCGAGCCTGCACCGCTGAGCCGCCGACCAGTGCTGGGCTCATCATTTCATCATATGTTTGATGGTCATGCAGTGTGTTTTTGAATTGTGATATTGTGTTATGAGAAACACTGATGCAGTCGCTGGTCCCGCATGTCGATGTACCTCAGTGTTCTCGTCGTGTTTGTACAGATTCCCACCCGCGGTCCAAATACACTGCAGTTTTTTGGATTGGTGTCTCTGAATCGCCTACCGTGTTTGGTGTTACCATGTGAACAAAGGCGTCCTGCGCCTTGTGTGCTGTGCAGGCTGGGATAGGCTCCAGGCTCTACATGACCCGGTATTTGTGTAAGGAAATGGTCTCCTTCAGTGCCCCTCTTAGCTTTAGCGCTTTCTGACAAACACAGATGTTTACATCCCAAGTTACAGCAGCAATCCATCGAAGGTGACCGCATGAAAAGATGCTGAGTATGTTTAAAAAAAAAAAAAAGGGAACTGGTGACTCATTGCTTCTCTAAGCCTGAAAGTTTTATTTAAAGAAGAACGAGAGGGCAGAGGTTATATAAAAACGGGCAGTGCCCCCTCTGTGTCCCTCTGCCATACTGGCCGAGTCGTGTGACGTGGTTCACGGCCATCCAGGACTAATGAAAGGGGAAGCATTTCTAGTGGACCAAATGGCCCCCAGCAGAACACACACACTCCTGGTAAACTGCGGATGAAGGAGCACAACACAGAAAGCATGGCAGCTCGCTAGGGGGCGCTGCTGCCCAACTGCTCCGAGGCTGTGGGTTTGAATTCCAGCTCGGTTTTGCGTGGGTTTGCCTTTTCGCTTCGTGTGCTATGCAGGTTTCCAGTTAAACTTCAAAACTGCATCCTTAGCCTTTTGGTTAGTGTCAAACATGACGGATTGTGTCTGTTCACTGGCGTTTCTTAGCTCACACGCCGTTCACTTTTGGTGACCGTCCTTCACCATAGTTGCATCCATTCAAAGCAATGAATGGTGTTACCCAGAGAAATACCTTTTCACCCCCTCCCAGAAAGAGGAGATCTTAGCTGGACGTGCATCACTGGCAGTGCTGCTTTCTGTAGACCGCCGCTCTGTCGCATTTTCTCCTCCGGTGAGGTCACAGCGATGCCATTGACTCATTGTGCCACGTCTGTTCCAGTTCTGCGGGCTGACCTGCTTTTTTGCGGGCAGCAAGAGGGAACGTCTCCTTCGCGTCGCCAGCGATGAATGCTAATCGCTCACAAGGGTTCTATGTGCGAAGGCTCTGGTGAGCACTGGGCCCAAAACTCCGTGCTCATTTCCTTCTCTATTCCCATGTTCTGGAGGCGGCAGAATGTGCAGCAATATGCCACTTCGCCAGCAGGGGGCGACAGTCTCATGCTGGAGCTTCTGCCAAGTTGCCGAAGAATTTCAGCGCGGCCCCGGTTCCGCCCCTCCGCCTATCTCCGCGTGCTTCTCGCTCAAGTTCTCCTCCCGCCTGCGTGTCCCTCCGGTGCAGCCCTCCGTGACGGCCCTGCTCTTCCTCTTCCCCACGCCATCTGGGTACATCACTCGACCGCCCCCCCCCCCCCCCCAGTCTGACCACCTGCCTGGCACCACCGTCACCTGTCCCTGGTATGTGGGTCACCCCCTGCCTGCTCTTCCCATCCGGACCTCCTCCCTAAATTCTTCCCCGGTTCGGTTGCTCTTTTGTTTTCTTTTCTCATTCTTTATATATATATCTATATATAATAATAAACAAAACAACAAAAAACAGGTTTTCCATTAATTTCTGCGTTTAACCTGAGAGGCGTAATGCCCCATCCTTCCACTAGGCTCTGCGCAGTGCCGCGTGGCTGCCCTGTGTTTGCTCATTCCCGTTTTCGGACGACCCCCTTTTTGCTTTGCTTTCGCTATCTGCTGGCTCTGAGATACACATCTGTCTTTTGGAGAAGAGGAAAGAGAAATCAAACAGCAGCACCAAGGACTGCATGCAGTGGGGTGGGGGGGTCCTATGCTGTCCGGACTTGGCCGGTTCTGCACAGGATGGACACACAGACCGGGCTCCCTGGCTATAGCCTCATCCGATGGGCCTCATCCTGTCTTATCTGGGGCACATTTCAGAAATTTGAGAACATGTGCAGCTATAATATGGGCAGCAGGCAATATGAGTAGCAGCCCGATACAGGAAAATCTGTAATTCATGACGAAGCGATCTCTCTCTTCATGGGTTCTTCTGAGCCCTGTGAGGCATCCGAAGGTATCGCTGGCAGAAATGAGGCTTTCGAATCTGTGGTGGGCAGGATCACTATGTGCTGTCAATCACTGCCCGGGAACCAATAGGAAGTTGTGCTGTTCTGTGATTGACAGTGTAAGGTCGTGCCCACTATATGCCTCAAGGCCTTTTCTCTCATCACTGCTTGGCCTGTCTGAATCTCTCACTCTCTCCGTCTGCATCGATCCGCAGCCTCCTCCAGCAGCGGAGGGGGGGTGGCTGCGATCCCGACATGAGACCGCAGTTCGAGCTGTCCGGCAGCGTCTGAGAGCTGCAGCTATCCAGCCGCGGAAGGGAACATTTAGCCGCAACCATTCCTGCTAATACAGAGGGATATAGGTAAGACTGTACGCTCTGGGAGCGTCTTTGGCTAAAGGGAGGCCAGATTCTGGCCTTTTTGGTATCGGCAAACCCCCCCCCCCTCCTGATCCAGGAGCTTTGGCACCATGTGACAGACCACATTCAGCTCTGGAGTCTGTGACGTCATCACAACAACCTCTCCGAATGGACTGGTCTGCTGAATGGATGGGGGGCTGGGGGGAATCACGATGTCACTGTTACCGTGACGCCGCTGTTACCATGACACTGCTCTGCAAGGTGGCCACGCTCATTCCTGGCATGCACTCCGGCTCCGAAAGGATGCGGGTCGTGGCCGTTGTGAGGTCACTGCATCCTCGCGGGGGCATCTGACCCCCAAATGGAGCGTCCTGGAAACGACAGGGCTGTCGCTGACCACTTTGCTGCACCCCCATCACACACCCTGCAGAGGATCTCACTCCATGGCAGTCTGGTGCCGCCACAACACACAACGGACAAATCTGTCAGAAGAATCTGGGTCAAGTGACCGGCTCGAGGGTTCAGCAGCGTGGGACAGGAACCTCAGACTCTGTCCAGAGCTGTTTGCTGCCTGAACTTGAGAGGATGTTTGGTTTCATGGGCTGGCCTTTGATCGCAGAAAGGAAAAGGCCATTTAACTGATTGTTTATGCGATAATATGGCAAGGGAGGGGTGGGGTGGGGGGTCACAGGAACAAATGAGTCAGAGAGGCAAACACATTAGCACAGCCTGGTCGCTGGTCGTCACGTGTTCCGAAAGCATTTCACGTACGAAACATGCTGGAAAAAACATACGCTTCAGCCTTTTCCAGCGTGTAATCTCCGTTTCTGATGCGCGATGCGTTTTCTGCGAAACACGCAGGGTTTATTTTTGTATATCAGAATCGCAGGGCTTATTTCGGCAGCAGCTGATCCCAGGTCAGTAACCGGACACAAAGATGAATCTGAGCGGGAGAGTGGGGGGGGGGGGGGGACGAAAATGAGAACAGGGAGAGAACTGGGTCTCTGCGTTCATGTGACAGGCCACTTTTATCACCCCCCCCCAGCCGGGTACTGTCACCTCCCAGCCTCATCATGCTGCTCCTCTTTCTCCTCCATCTCCCTCCCTCTTTCTCTCCATCTCCTTCCTTCCTTTCCCTCTCTCCTTCTGTCCTGCCATCTTGCTGACCTCAGCTGATTTTTTCCTCTCCTCCTTCCTCCTCTCATTTTTTCTTCATCCTTCGGAAAGCGGGTCATTCCAGAAGCTGTGATCAGGCGGCCGGTGCAAGTACAAGGCCAGAGGGAGCTGCATCGAGGGCTGGGCTGTGTGGCGTAGTGTGGCACTGAGGGCCAGGAGATGGCATGGCGCTGCAGTGCTGAGGCTTACAGGGTGGCATAGCTCGGGATGGCGCTGTGGGCCTCAGGATGGCATGGCGCTGTGTGGCGCTGCGTGGGCCGTGGGGCTATGTGACGCTGCGTGGGGCTGCGTGGGGCTGCGTGGGGCTGTGTGGGGCTGCGTGGGGCTGTGTGGGGCTGCGTGGGGCTGTGTGACGCTGCGTGGCGTTGCGTGGGACTGCGTGGGGCTGTGTGACGCTGCGTGGCGTTGCGTGGGACTGCGTGGGGCTGTGTGTCACACTCACTTGCCTTCAGCCCCTGCCCTCGCGCTCATGGATGTTGCTCGTTTTGTTTTTTTGGCTCAGCCTCCACAAATCTGCCTACCGAGTTATTTAACAGAAATGCAGCATGACAGAGAGAGTCCAGCAGTGTTTTGATATTGGATATAATCCAATAAAAGAGAGGCAGTGTGAGGTGTGGTGTGTTTGTGTGTGTCTGTCTGCCTCTATTTGTGTGTGTGTGTCTGTCTGTCTCTATTTGTGTGTGTGTGTGTGTGTGTGTATGTGTGTGTGTGCACATGTTTGTAGTGCATCACTTTACATTAGTTCATTTGGGGCTACAATCCAGGGCACTCTTAGGCATTACCAGGAAGTTCACAGTTTACATACAGTTTACCGTAAGAGTGGTAAATGGTAGCTTATTTCCTCCTGCCTTGGGTCTGGAATATTCTTCATAATCCAGGAAATTGTCCTCCAGGCTCGGCTTTCAGACCTGACAGCATCTCGGGTGGAAGTAACCTGGTGTCTGTCTTACTTTCCCTGCCATTCTCCGATATCGTTTGACAGTCCATTGGTCTCCAGATGCGTCACTTTTCCGCTGAGTGTCATCCACTTTGTGAACTTTGGCCACTTTGTGTGACCCAGTGATTGTGACTCGAGGACGTGACTCTGGGGTGTGACTCCAGATCATGACTCCCTGTTTTCCCGGGCAGGTAAACGCACAGCGGCACGTTCGCCCTGCGCTGCTGTTTACACGCAGGTGTTAATGGAGTGCCTGTGTGCTGAAAATAGAAGAGGGTGTGGATTCTTATGCCGGTTCCTCAGATATGCTACTGGCCTCCTTTTCTGAAGCTTCTCCTAATGGCCGGTTTATTTTTTGTGAGATTTACATGTCAGACATAACATGCTGTAATAAAGACCTACACTCACCTACTGGTATGGAATGAATAAAATTTAATTATGAAAATCTCTGTGTTTCTATGTTATGCCTAATTATTTTAACTTCTATATCTGTAACTTTTAACTGGTATTTTTGCAGTATAAATCAATGCTTATAGTGTAACAATGATTTGGTTCTGGGGGGTATTTCTGCACACTTATGAATGGAGCAGCTCCAGCTAATGAGAGAATGAAGTGGAACTAAGTCTATACCCCCCCGCCACACACACACACACACACACTCCAGCAAATCGGCCGTAAACAGCGAGCTGCACAGCCGTCTGGGGATGCGTCCAGGAACCTCTGGGCTGTACCTCGAGGCAGCCGTCTGGGGATGCGTCCAGGAACCTCTGGGCTGTACCTCGAGGCAGCCGTCTGGGGATGCGTCCAGGAACCTCTGGGCTGTACCTCGATGCAGCCGTCTGGGGATGCGTCCAGGAACCTCTGGGCTGTACCTCGAGGCAGCCGTCTCCTCACTTGAGGCACACTGGTCCATCCGAGCGTGATGTCACAACGGACCATTCCAGCTTCACCAGGGATTTTAAATGAGGCCCATTTACTCCAGTGCACCACAAACAATGGGGTCACGACCCCACCTAGATCTGAAAAAAAAAACGTGCTATGGACTTCAGGGCTAGCTAATGCCATCGGCGGGCCAGTGCTTACAGAGGACACGGAGAAAGGTCGTTTGTGATGGCTGCTTAATTGCAGTAATGTATCCTCAATCGTGCCATGCGGGGGAGCGAGGTAATCTCTGTGTTTAGGTGTTTACCATGATTTATTGTAGCTGTTTGCAAATGCTTCTCAGTCATCATTATTAGTGGGTCCCCTTTCCCATCAGCCCCCAGGTGAGTCCATGTGGTAACTGCCCCCCCCCCACTCCGAGGAGAAGAGGCATGGACTCCATCAGTTCAAGCCCTGTGTCAACAAACAGTCTGCTTTTGAGGTGAGTTCTACTCGTGAAAGAGGCCGCTGCTATATTTCACCCACGTCTGCTCCTCCAGAGTGTCCACTTGGGGCCAGTCATCTTTACCTCACAGCTGCATGTCCTCTAGGTGAGTGTCCTTCGTCTGCTCCTCTCACCTTCCTCATCCGTGCCGGCGATCGTCGGCTGGGTTTACAGCTTGGGAGTGCTATTCACATTTATTTGCATTCACATTTACATTTTTTCAGTTGATTCTTTTACCGTAACATCTCAGTTTAAGTGAAGTAATAAGGTCATTGACACAAATGTGGAAAATGCAGCGAAATGCACAGATATCACAGGGTTTCAAAGATGGTCAAAGTCGACACCTACTGTACACTAAGTTGCTCAGCTAATGTGTTTCTGTACAGCTTATTCCGGAAATAATGGCCGCAAACCAAGTATAACCCGAGACGGGGCACCAACCTATCGCAGGGCACACACACCGCTCACACCTACAGACAATTCGGCAACTCCAGTTCATCTTAGCATGTTTTAGGAGAAACTGGAAAAGCCAGAGGAAACCGCTAGTGTCACATCTTACGCTTTGTATCCATTGATGTAACTCATGGCGTCGTTGGGTTGAAGTTTCAGCAAAGTTTTGGCTTCAAATTTATGTCCATAACTACTGCGCCACCTAGTGTCCGCAACAGGCAGTAACACCAAGCGGCCTGGGTCACGTCTGCCACATACTCCGGGTCTGTGCTCTTTCCTGTTTATTCTGGTGTCACTCATGCTTTATAAAATAATATAATCCGTTTCCAAGGAAAAAGGCGTGTTTAGCCCGCAGGACCTAGAAAGGGCTCGATACAATCAATAAGACTGAAAATGACGCCACCTCCAGCTTGCAAGAAGCGAACATATATTAAGATTTTCACAGACACAAAGTAATTTCCCTTTAAGTGTGTCCAATCGCAGTCAGAACTGCAAGAAAGTGAGTTTTAGCTCCACTCAGGGCAGACAACGCCTCTGCACCAATATCTATGTTTTTCTCTGACACGTCTTGTGCATTTCAGGGACCCCAGGAATTTCAGAGGTCCCCCCCCCCCCCCCCCCTGCAGAGCCTGCGTCGATTCTGCCCTTATTGGGGAGGAGGGACGACACACTATGTACTATGTTTGCTGAGTGTGCAGGTCTGCATGTCTCTGAATTCCACCTGTGAACACGCCCATTGATTGCTGGTGATTTATGGTTAGTTTAGAACCGGCAAGTCCAGTAGGGTTCTGCGTGACACGCCTCACAGCCCGTCACGACGTATCTCAGCACGAACTGCGGCGCCAAAGGTATCGCCAGCCACCAGCTTCCCATTTGACGTCTGCCGATGACGATGACTCAGCTACTATCGGAATTAAAAGTCAAGCAGCAGGTGTGACTTAAAGAGGAACTGAAGGATTAGACATTGATCATGAAGCCGGGTGTGTTCCTCCACGTCATCTGGTCCTAAATAGCCCTGGAGAACAGCACAGAAGCAAGCAGTAATAATATTTACAATGGCTTAATTAAAATCCAGAATTAAAGCTGGCCTTGTTTGCTCAAATAACGACATTCAACCTAAAGCTTGTTTTGTAATAAAGCACCTGGACGTCACCAGACTGAAGGCAGAGCAAAGCTTCTGTATCCTCTAGCTGCTCTTACCCTACTTAGAACATTTAACATGTACGTGTGGTTTGGGCAGAAATGCTTTGGCTGCCAGAGAAGCAGAACGCAGGGGAAGAGACAGCAGATGCATTCCAAGCGCGGTTCTAATTCAAACCTCACCCCCTCTTGCATTGTCCCCAACATGACCAGTGCCTCCCTGCCATTTACCTGAGTGAGTGTGGGAGGACCTAGCCGGTATGTTACCAGGACCAAACCCATACAAACCTTCCCGCAGAACAACACCCTTATGATGCTGGGAAAGTCCTAAAGACACCAGCCTGCAACAAAAATCCCTGTTCGTACAGCAAATATCTCAGACCTTCGGTTCCTATCGGAGAAACCTTCTCTTCTTCTTCTTACCTCCACGCCTTTCAAATTCCAGCATCAAGACCCAGGGGCGTTTCTGGTGGTTGAGAAGATCAGAGGCTCAGTCAAGTTTACCTGGGGCTTGACTTTTGCCATCTGGCCTAAAGTATGGGGCTTAATGACGCCCATGTTAAGACCTCAAAAACATTCTGATCTTCCAGTATGCAACATACAGGCACAAAATTCCGTCTTTTAACATTTCTTTCTTATTCTTTTATTATTATCACACTTTTAACTGGAGTAGCTTTTTACTCCAGGGATAGAAGACCTGATTCCACACAGAATCTGTGGAATTGTAATTAAAGTGTAGAAGCGATTCCCAGAGTCCAGAGCAAGGGTGGGGGGGAGGGGGGGGGGGGGTGGCACAGTCACACTCACACTCACAGGCATGGTGCTAGAAATATCAATGTGTCAAGTAGCACTGCACCTTGCGTACGACACATTTCATTTCCCAGTCAAACGTAGACGATACGCTCGTTCCGCAAAGTGAATTTAAACATTGATATTTTAAGAGAAAGGTCTACCCCTCCACTCTGGTAACACTGGCAGTGATGTCACAAACTGAGTCATGGTACGAGAGAGACTGAGAGAGGAATAAGAATGAATGAGCCAGCGGATGAATGAAGACATAATCTAAGCATTAATGCAGAAGAATCTATGGCCTGGCGTAGGAGTTTAAGACAAGATCCGGTATGAAAAATTCAGGTCTGCAGTTGACGCATAGGGACTTTGATGTAGATGACGATCACACGCGAGACACTGATATTCTGTCCAAAGCAGCGAGGCAGTGTGGCAGCTCTGTGCTCAGACATGTGGACCAGCAGATCCACTTAAACCTGACAAGTTGGAAAAGCTTTTAGTAACAGTAGCAGCTGGAGATATGTCACGCCGTAGTCCATTATCAGATGCAACACCCGCTGCGAGCCCCTCAAACTGCTACATGGGCAGATTCACGCCAACCTCCTGGGCACTTTGCTGTTTTACAGGGGAATTTTTGCTTCCTGTAAAGCGGCCAACCGAAAGTCGCATCCCGGCCTCGGCCTGGTCATGTGACCTATGGTACACGGCCACCCGTGACCACAAGCGCTTGCCTCTGCGTTTTTAATCTCATTTTCTCGCTTCATGGCGAAGCACGACACCTCCCCATAACGGAGGCCTTTTATCATCTCCATTATTTGGAAAAGAAAAATCGTTACGTGTCCAGAGAAACTAATGGGCTGGTGGTTTGAAATGCGGTTGAGCCCCTCGCTGACAGAGCTCAGCGTCACCGTCAGCCGCCTCGTCATTAACCCATTAGAGGCACATTAGGTGCAGGCTGGAGGAGCAGGCCCTGCCTCCTCAGCTTCATACACACGAGGCTGGCCGTGGCGAGTGGAGGACGTGCGTCTTTAGGGACCAGACCCCTTAAAGTGCTGCATTCCCTGCTTTCTATCCCATCTCTTCCAGTTTAATAATACAAAGGATGACCTGCACAGCTACACATCCAGCAAAAAACCTCTGGATGCTTCCGGATGTTAAGCAGGCCTCTCGCTAACTCACAATCACGAGCAGCCCTGCGTGCCGCCGTGAATCCGGCAGCGGCGGCCCTCGTCTGTCTCGATGAGATCAGAATGTTTACAAACACTTTTGTCGCACCTGACGACGTCCTGTGGGAGGCGCCATATAAACCCCGAATTGGTTTACACACGCTAATGGGTGAATGATGGCCAATGCAGTGTGCAGTGTAGGTCACGTGACGACTTATTGCTGATGTGCTGCAACTGCAAATGTGCACACAGTCCGTCCTGCCTTTTTAGAGAAAAGGCAAATGGCAAGTTTTGTGTAATTTAGAACTCAAGATTTAATCTGGTAAAACTGGTAAACAAAACAAACAATTTTTCTGTGATACTGGGTACTAATGAATTACATGAATTACAGAGAAGTCACCTGAACATTCTTAGGATTAGTGATAGATAGATAGATAGATAGATAGATAGATAGATAGATAGATAGATAGACAGACAGACAGACAGACATTCAGCTGTATAATTAGTTCATGTAAAAAGCCATTTAAGTCACCTTAGTAGAAGGCGTTTGCATGGCCGGTGCAGAATTTCTTGAAAAATGTCACTGGACAAATTCTGCAGTGCTGGGCCAGTGATATTGTGACATGAATGAGGGCGGGGCTTGTAAAGTATCCAGGCTGTCTATCTTGCTGTCAGGGGTGGGACAAAATCAGGCAGGTCGGGTACTAGGGGGTCGACTGTTAAATCAGACCAGCCAATTGGAAACCTGTGAATTGTCCCATTTGGATACAAGATGAGCCTGTAGTTCACTCCGTTCTTCCTGTAAAATATGGTCCTTATCAGAGTGAATTATGATTATTTGGCATTACAGTGACAGAATGTATTCAGTGGCAGTTAGTGACATCGTAATTCTCCATGTGTGCTATCAGCGTTTGTTTTGTTATCTCACTGGGGAAAACAGCCCACAGCATCGGCACATCTCGCCTTCGTCCTGGGGTGCTTAGGCTGCACGTAAGGCTGGGCTGTAGTTCCTCTATGCAAACAAGTAGTCTAATCTATATAAAATAATAACAAGATAATATTGAGTCCACTCTGGATGATAAAACAACTAACTCTATTAAATAATCGCCGCCGGCAGGTTTTCTTTAATACGCAGCCCGCGTTAACATCATTTTCTGCGCACTTCTCTGATATCGAGACCATAAAGTAAAGCGAAATTACAAAGAAAGGTGGCGCGGTAGCGGGTCCGGACTGCCGGGGCTCGGGGCTCGGCGCTCGGCCACTGGCGCTGCCCCCGCCGGGCCAAAGCGCGTCCCTCAGCCCCGCAACTCTCGCGTTGCCGGCCATCTTTCCTCTCTCTCTCTCTCTCTCTCTCTCTCTTTCTCTCTCTCTCTCTCTCTCTCCACCTCCAGCACCACTCCCCTCCCTTTCCGTGTCTGTTCCTCTCGCTTCGCTGTCAGCGCACGATAACTCGTATCTCCTCCCGAAACCTGAGCGCCGGTGTCCCCCCCCTCCCCGGCCCCGCACGCAACATGGCTACGATCGTCACCTCCACCAGGTTCACGGACGAGTACCAGCTTTACGAGGAGCTCGGGAAGTAAGCCAGAGCGGCCATGTATAGCGCCTTTGCTATTGCTTACTGCCCAGGAAATCGTTGTCTTGCGCTGTGAGCCTTTGGGGCTGTTTGACTGTAACAGGCAGACTGCAAGTGAGGGTTGATCGGGCGGCTCCGGGTTCGGGTTCGGGCTCGCATGCATATCGATCGCTTTGTTGTGCTTTGTGCATGTACCGGGTCTTAAACGTGCACGTATTTCATGCATCCTTAACAGTGAACTTGAGTGCGTTTCATGAGGAAGTGTCCTCAACCTGAGGGGGGGGCGGCTGGTTGGGGGGGGGGGGGGTTGCGTTTAATCCGCGTTTCGAAACGCCGCACTTATAGATCGGCGCGTTTCTGATGCTCCGCCGTAGCAGCATCACCCGACGGGAAATGCGGGCAGCCGCGGGCACCGGAGAGCCGAGGAAGACAGGCTTCATCCCTTTATCCATCCATGTTATGCACCCCCCCCCCTCGTCAGAAGCGCCTTAATGTCAAGTTACACGTAAGCGCTGGGTGCCCGGCAGGGGGGCGAGGCGGTGCGGGATTTTATGAGGGTCTCTCGCCGATAACGGGGGCAGATTTAGGGCTCAAACGACGTTACTGTCCCGTCGCTCCTTTTTTTCTACCCTCCCCACAAAGACCCCCGCCCCCTCCCCTTTCTGCCCAGGCCTTGTGCAGCCCGAGTCCCTCCCTGTCATAATGTAGCAATACGCCTAAGTTTTAAAAGCATTTCTAAAGTATTTTCGAGCTTTCGTTGGCGGGGCAGCGCAGGAAAAGCGGGTTTACAGGTTTGGGTGCCGCACCTTCGCCGCCGCACGTGTGTCCCCTGCCTGCTGCTTTACTAACAGCCTCTTAACCAGGTAACCTGCTCTAACTAGTCTCCGATTACTCTCCCGCAGGGGTGCTTTCTCTGTGGTCCGCAGATGCGTGAAGAAATCCACCGGGCAAGAATATGCTGCTAAAATTATCAACACGAAGAAACTTTCGGCGAGGGGTAAGGCAATCGGCAGAAGGAATTATAATGAAATAATAATTACGGTTATTAATGAGAGCAGCCCCTCCCTCGAAGAAGCAGCATGTGTTGTTATTTCATCATCATCATTATCATTATTATTATTATTATTATTATTATTATTTTAAGGGTCCAAAGCACGAAGTGCCATGGAGCCTTAATGTTTTTGTTAGGATGTTTTTCTATTATTATTATTATTATTATTGTTATAATTATTTCTTCATCAAACGCCGCTTTCGGTCTCTTGTGCATGGATACCAGTTGCAGGCGCAGTCACTATGCTTTAGTATAAATCGCTGCCACTCGCTCTCCTTCGCCACTGCCGCCCCGTCCTGCTTTGCACAGCAGCATGTGGTGTAAATGCTGTAAGGTATGGTGGTGGGGGTGTCGTCCGTGGGTAACTTTAGTGTTATCGTCATGTTTGACGTCTTTTGTCGGCCATTGATACCGTAATATGTAATTTCCGTGAGAATTTACCGGACAGGTTAATAATTTTGCGGCTTGTAGCACGGCAGCGTCAGTGCTGGGGCAACTGGTCCCTGTGTGGGCCGGCAGCGGTGGGGGCGGCTCCTCACTGGCGCCTCCGACAGTGGTGACACGTCGATGACACTGCAGCGACAGTGAACCTCACATGGGGGGCAGGAGAGCTGGTCCCGGATTGGTGGGGGGGGGCGGGGCAAAGTTATCTATTATTATAATGTTACCTTTTACTCTTTTGCTGGACATTCTGTTCTTACAAAGCGTCGCAGTAGTTTAGCCTTAGTCTATCTAGGGCTTTGAACATATAACCTGCTCTTTGATTACATATGAACAGTGTGTGGGTATGTGAGGTAAAAGCAGAGGATCTTCCCTCTGCAAAGATAAATAGGGATGTTGTTGGATTTCCTGTACTCCCTGTTATGCTGCTTGCAGTGCATTTCAGTGTCCACTGGAGCAGTGATGTCACCACCCCAGATTCCAGGCGAGGCTTCTGATTGGCTTCCCTGGCTGGTGGCTTATGGCAGAGTAATTTTACTGTTTTTTTTTTTTTTTGGGGGTGCTCGTGCTGGCAGTGCCTGTTGAGGTGGCAGTGCGATCTGTGGGTAGGACGTGCTCTTGGACAGTGGCTGGTGGGGGAGAGACAGGGCCTGGGATTTGGGGTTGGTGACGGGGGTAGTGGCTACAGTGAGGGGTGTCTTTAGCTGTGCTTTGCTCGTGCGCCGAGCTTTCAGGCTGGCTGTATATGAACTGAACAGCCAAAGTCCCACTGGCTGATATAGACACACTCATTAAACAGAAGCTTCATTCTAAGCGGCACGTAAAGCGTCTGATTTGTATGGTATCCATGTGTGTAACTCAAAATGAATGAAATGGTGGACGTGCTACCAGTGATGAGCGAGTTTGGGCAAATGACATTCAGCAGGTGGCGCTGCAATTAAGGAACTGTATCTGTACCGCATGGAGCTTTTGATTATGCCGATTAGCCCAGGTGACTCTTTTCACTAATGGAAATGTGCCTTTATTGTGATCAACATGACTTGTATGGCTTTGCTTACATGCAGCTCACCCCTTATGCTGACTTGGGCATAAAATAATCCCCCCACCCCCACTTTTCCAATAGTATTGAACAGTGTCCTTCCGCAGAGAGACACAACGTCTTCCAGGGCAGTGTGGGAAGTGTGTCTCTGATGCCTGCGTCCAGGGCTTATAACATGCTTTTAATCTGGATTAAACCCCGTCCCCCCACTGGTTACAGTGCCCACTTCCCACTGGTTAAAATGGGGCAGTGATTGATGGGGATAAGTGTCCTGCCTATCTTGATATTCGGCCCATGGCCATATGGAGCTTGGGGGCCACACAGGCTGGCGTGACTCTGATATTTGTTGTTGGTGCGCTTGCCGCAGGCCTGCCATTCCTCCTATCCCCATATTCACCATGCGTATGTTGGTGCCACACTTGCCGCAGGCCTGCCATTCCTCTTATCGCCATATGCACCATGCGTATGTTGGTGCCACACTTGCCGCAGGCCTGCCATTCCTCTTATCGCCATATTCACCATGCGTATGTTGGTGCCACACTTGCCGCAGGCCTGCCATTCCTCCTATCCCCATATTCACCATGCGTATGTTGGTGCCACACTTGCCGCAGGCTTGCCATTCCTCCAATCCCCATATTCAACATGTGTATGTTGGTGCCACACTTGCCGCAGGCCTGCCATTCCTCTTATCGCCATATTCACCATACGTATGTTGGTGCGCTTGCCGCAGGCCTGCCATTCCTCCTATCCCCATATTCACCATACGTATGTTGGTGCCACACTTGCCGCAGGCCTGCCATTCCTCTTATCGCCATATTCACCATGCGTATGTTGGTGCCACACTTGCCGCAGGCCTGCCATTCCTCCTATCCCCATATTCACCATACGTATGTTGGTGCCACACTTGCCGCAGGCCTGCCATTCCTCTTATCGCCATATTCACCATGTGTATGTTGGTGCCACACTTGCCGCAGGCCTGCCATTCCTCCTATCCCCATATTCACCATACGTATGTTGGTGCCACACTTGCCGCAGGCCTGCCTTTAGGCCTATCCCCATATTCACCATACGTATGTTGGTGCCACACTTGCCGCAGGCCTGCCATTCCTCCTATCCCCATATTCACCATGCGTATGTTGGTGCCACGCTTGCTGTGGGCCTGCCATTAGGCCTATCCCCATATTCACCATGTGTATGTTGGTACCACGCTTGCTGCGGGCCTGCCATTAGGCCTATCCCCATATTCACCATGCATATGTTGCCGCCACACTTGCCGCAGGCCTGCCATTCCTCCTATCCCCATATTCACCATGTGTATGTTGGTGCTACGCTTGCTGCGGGCCTGCCATTCCTCCTATCCCCATATTCACCATGTGTATGTTGGTGCCATGCTTGCTGCGGGCCTGCCATTCCTCCTGTTGGCATATTAACCGTGCATATGTCGCAGTAGGTCCACCATTCCTTCTACTGCCATATTACCTGTATGTATGTTGGCACCACCATGCTGGCCCCGGGCCTGCCATGCCTCCTGCTGCTACATTAACTGTGTGTATGTCACCGCCACGCTGACCGTGGGCCTGCCATTTCTCCTGCTGCCGTATTAACTGCATGTAAGTTGCTGCAGGCCTGCCATTCCTCTTGTCACCATATTCACTGCCATATGTTGCTGCCATACTTGCTGTGGGCCTGCCATTTCTCCTACCGCCGTATATTAACTCCGTGTATGTCGCCGGCATGCTTGCTGCAGGCCTGCCATTCCTCCTGTTGCGATATTAGCCATGCATATGTTGCCGCAGGCCTGCCATTCCTCCTTCTGCCATATTAACCGCATGTATGTTTCTGCCACACTCGCCGTGGGCCTGCCATTCCTCCTGCCGTTGTATTAACCATGTGTATGTCGCCTCCGTGTTCACCATGGGCCTGCCTTTCCTCCTGCCGCCGTATTAACCGCATGTATGTTGCCGCAGGCCTACCATTCTTCCTACCGGCATATTAACCATGTATATGTTGCTGCCTCACCCGCTGCAGGCCTAATCATTCCTCCTGCCGCGGTATTAACTGCACACAGAAGGACATTTATTACGTGTCCATATGGCTGGCTTGGTGGCCCACCCAGAATACGAGCATTTGATTTGTGTGCCCGGCCGGGGACTCCCCCGTGTTGAGGGCCTCTGTTTAGACAGAGCTCTCTGTGTCACCTCTGCCACTGTGTTTTTGGGTCGGGAATTGCGGCCCTCCTTGCTCCTGTGGCAGTTGGATGGAGGCAGGGACGCTGTTTACCACCACTCAAACTGTGCCCCCTGTTGACCGTAAGCAGTCACTAAATATCAACACACATTCCTTATTTAGATGCTACTGAAATAGTATGTTCCACTGTCCAGCCAGGGAGCTATGATCTTCTAACTGCTAGCTACTTGTTTAGTTTTTGAAGCATTTCGGGGGCAAGGGGGGGCTTTTTCAGTTGGACACCAGAAACAATTATCCTGTCACTGCAACCAGTGGGGGTGGGTCTGGGAGTGTTAGAATGTTTGGGTATCTGCAAGGTTGGGGCCTGATGCTTGTGGTCTTGGCAGGGTGGGGCTTATTTGGATGGTGCATGGCCTGACAGGATGGGGTGGGGCTTGGTGACACCACCGTAGCTGTGGAATCCAGTGAAGCCATTCAAGAAGGTGGAATTGCACTAATCTACATTGTGTAATAACAGAAAGGGCGGGTGATGTGTGGCTCTGCACGTTAGTGCGCTGTGTCTGTGATTAAGAAATCCCAGGGACAGCAGAGTGATTTCAGAGTGATTTCAGAGTGATTTCAGAGTGATTTCAGAGTGATTTCAGAGTGATTTCAGAGTGATTTCAGAGTGATTTGGCTGCCTGAGTAAACCCTTTAACGCCCAGTGTGACCCCGCTCTCACAAATGTGCATCACATAGGGTAAAAGCCGTTTCTTCTAAATGTACTTAATCAGTTGATGATTGTGTAGTTTGTGGTGCCGTTCTTCAGCTGGTTTAGGGATCAGAAAAGCCTCAGCGTTTGTGTGTCGCAAACCTGCATACAGCTGTGTGCGTCTTGGCCCTGAGCTCCTCCCGCTTTACCCCTGGGGTGTGCATGTGCTTTTAATGCCTGAATCCTGAGTCACGGTTCGCTCTGGCTAATCAGTCGGACGCTGTGGTCTGGTCCTTAGCCATGGCTGCTGTTTCCGGGTTGCTGCTGCGGTTTTCCCCTCTGCTGCTTCTGGGAGGCGCGAGGTCTCCCAGGCCCGTGAGGAAAAAGCGCCATCTAGCTGCAGATTCCGTCAAGTGATTTATCATTCATGCACCGTTTCTGGGACGACGCTTTCCTTATAAATCTCACACATCCTCCATCAGAAGCGGGAGGCACTTACAGCTTCATGCTTCATCCTTTTCCTATTGGCCTGCCTGCTGTCTGGTGGATGTACTTCATTTGTTGGAAGTGCAATGCAAAAGGCTCTGAGAGAATCCTAAATCTCTTTCAGCCGGGGTACGTGTTCCCTAGTTAAGCTGCCCTGCCTTTGACTTGGGGTGGGGGGGGGGGGGGGGGGTTGAAAAGGGCAAGTTCCAGAGAGGCTGTAGCAGCAGGCCTGCTAATAGGGCCCAGGCAGGTGCAGCACAGCCGCCGTGTGATCAGCAAATGCCAGAGGCAGGCCGCCTCCGTAGCGGGAGGTCTTCCAGGGCCTTCTGGGGATTCTGGGTCTCTGCGATCTTAAAGGAGGTCCATGCCCTTCCCTTCCTGGTGGCTCCTTAGAATGTTCTAGGTGATCTGTACCGAGCGTGGGCCTTGTGATAGTGATCATCTCGCCTGTAGCGTCAGGTGCGAGTTGCTACATGCTTCTGCGTGACCCGGTTTTAATTGTACCTTTCACTTTAACCGGTACCAGGGGATTTTAATCTGCTAACGTTATCTGGTACCAGGTGCGCTGGCAGGAAGTGCCAGGGACACCCTGGACTGGATGCCAATCCGGCGCTGGGCTGATATGCAGATTTTATTTAGGTGTTGGTATACCATCGTGACCTTGATATTTTTGTCCTGGCAGAGTGAGTCTGGCTTGAGATATTCCGACTGGGGGTTGTGTCGCTCCTTGGCATCTTGGGTGGGCTCTCACTGGCTGGGATGGTTGCTAGGGTTACAGCAGAGGGGGGTGCCAGCGTGGAGGTGGACTGGAAGCAGAGACGCCCATGTTGGGGGTGCAGAGGAGGCCTCCAGTCAAACACAGCAAATAAGTCAAAGGGTTTATGATCCCCGAAGCACTTGCTGCATCAGCCGGAATCTTCCAGAAACGCTTCGGGCGTGCAAATAAATATTGAGCTGCCCTACGTCTTGTTTATTGCTAGTCGCAGTTCGGCAGCGTAGGCGGGAGAAGATGTTTTACTTAGAAGCTGTTGCACTGGTAGTGTCACGGTGCCGAGCCTGCCTAAGGTAAACAGGCACATGTAAACATCTTCATACCGCATCCGGGAGCGTTAGGTAAACACTGCTCTCCGGCTGCCTGCTGCTGACCGCCGGGCTCCGTGTGAGGGCAGGCCGCACGTGCATCTGGAGGGGTCCCTCCGCAAGCTCTGGAGGGTGTCACTGGTCACCAGCCAGAGTTAGGAGATGCGGGGGGGCTGAAGGGTCTTCAGCTGTTTGTTTATTTAGTTCTTGAAACCTGCTGGGCAGCAGAAGGTGGCAAAACCAGTGTGCACAGGATTTGAGATCATGCTCATCAGATCGTAGGAATTCTGACTTGCGCCGTTCAGTCAGTAACGTAATGGGATTAGACAGGGCGAAGCGAGACATCGAAGGAGGCGTTTGAAAAGCGTGGAATGAACATGAAGAGAATAGAAGAAGCGGTTGAAAAGGAAAACATGGCTGAATGAAATATAAATTATGAAATAAAGGAAATTGCCAAAATGGCAGAGTGCCCTGCATTGTGGGTAGTGGTGCGTGATGTGGCCAAAATGTCATATCATGATATTTTTGGTTAGAAATGATGTTCCGCCATATAGATCTCAAATTTTTTTTTATTTTTATACAAACCAACCGAACTAGAATGTATGAATTAATGTGAATTAACCATCTAACCACTTAATCAGCAATTCTATCTTCACGAGAAACACAAAATTATGGTATGCAAAATACCGAACATATAAAAGAAACTGACTCTTTATAGCAAAAGTATAACATTTTTGTTTGCATACCAAAGTTTCAAAAGTTTAATTACTTCCGAATGCGTGGAAGATGCTACTGCTGAGGACAATGTAGTCACACATGTATGCAGACACATATGAGATTATAGGAGATTATATATATATATATATATATATATATATATATATATATATATATATAATATATATATACACCCCTCACATTTTTGTAAATATTTTATTATATCTTTTCAAGAGACAACGCTAAAGATATGAAACTCTGATAGAATGTAAAGTAATCGGTTTACAGCTTGTATAATGGTGTAAAGTTGATGTCCCCTCAAAATAACTCAACACACAGCCATTAATGTCTGAACTGCTGGCAACAAAAGTGAGTACACCCCTAAATGAAAATGCCCAAATTGTGCCCAATTAGCCCTTTTCCCTTCCCGTTGTCATGTCACTCGTTAGTGTTACAAGGTCTCAGGTGTCCTTGGGGAGCAGGTGTGTTAAATTTGGTGTTATCGCTCTCACACTCTCATATTGGTCACTAGACGTTTAACATGGCACCTCATGGCAAAGAATTCTCTGATGATCTGAAAGAAAGACTTATTGCTCTACACAAAGATGGCCTAGGCTCTAAGAAGATTGCTAACACCCTGAAACTTAGCTGCAACACGGTGGCTAAGACCAGACAGCGGTTTAAAAGGACAGGTTCTACTCAGAACAGGCCCTGCCATGGTAGACCAAAGAAGTTGAGTGCACGTGCTCAGCGTCATGTCCAGAGGTTGGCTTTTGAAAATAGATGTGTGAGTGCTGCCAGCATTGCTGCAGAGGTTGAAGGGATGGGGAGCCAGCCTGTCAGTGCTCAAACCATACGCCGCACACTGCATCAAATTGGTCAGCATGGCTGTCGTCCCAGAAGAAAGCCTCTTCTAAAGTTGGTGCACAAGAAAGCCCGAAAACAGTTTGCTGAAGACAAGCAGACTAAGGACATGGAATACTGGAACCACATCCTGTGGTCTGATGAGACCAAGATAAACTTATTTGGTTCAGATGGTGTCAAGCGTGTGTGGCGGTGACCAGGTGAGGAGTACAAAGACAGATGTGTCTTGCCTACAGTCAAGCATGGTGGTGGGAGTGTCATGGTTTGGGGCTGCATGAGTGCTGCCGGCACTGGGGAACTACAGTTCATTGAGGGAACCATGAATGCCAACATGTACTGTGCCATACTGAAGAAGAGCATGATCCCCTGCCTTCGGAAACTGGGCCGTAGAGCAGTATTCCAACATGATAATGACCCCAAACACACTTCCAAGACAACCACTGCCTTGCTGAAGAAACTGAGGGAAAAGGTGCTGGACTGGCCAAGCATGTCTCCAGACCTAAACCCTATTGAGCATCTGTGGGGCATCCTCAAACGGAAGGTGGAGAAGCGCAAGGTGTCTAACATCCACCAGCTTCATGATGTGATCAAGGACGAGTGGAAGAGGATTCCCGTGGCAACCTGTGAAGCTCTAGTGAACTCCATGCCCAAGAGAGTTAAGGCAGTGCTGGAAAATAATGGTGGACACACAAAATATTGACACTGGGCACAATTTGGCCATTCTCATTTAGGGGTGTCCTCACTTTTGTTGCCAGCAGTTCAGACATTAATGGCTGTGTGTTGAGTTATTTTGAGGGGACATCAACTTTACACCATTATACAAGCTGTACACTGATTACTTTACATTCTATCAGAGTTTCATATCTTTAGCGTTGTCCCTTGAAAAGATACAATAAAATATTTACAAAAATGTGAGGGGTGTACTCACTTTTGTGAGATACTGTGTATATATAATATAAGGAATACAGACAGCACTGAGGTGTTACTTGTGTATGCTGAAGTTTGTATCGGTCTGTGTTTGCTCCCGTGCTCTTTGGTCTTCGAGTGTGCAGGCATTGCGTGACAGTCGCTTACCGGTTGGTTCCGTCAATATAATATACACCATTGACTGTGTTTGCTAAATGGCGGAATTATCGCTCTGTAATGGGAGAGCTGCATGTGAAACCCCCGATCTGCTTTGGGGGGAGCGTTTTTACACACAGGGGCTCGTCTTTGCCATGGGGGCTGACACAGCACACCAAGGAGAGCCCCAGTGAACCCGTAACTGTGATAAAGCACTGCACACTTCTCTGTGGTCTGGGGTCCTCACAGTCCCGGGGAACGTGCTGTAATGAGAAAACATGCCTAAGCCAGACTGATCCTGTGCCCGCCTGCCTCTGCTTGCCAGCCTCCCCAGCCTCCACCCCCCCCCCCCCCCCTCGACTCGAGCTTCCGGCATGCACCGTGCTTCCTTTGCATTTATATTCACAGTTTTTTTTTTTTTTTTTTTGGACAGGGATTTACTGTTGTAAACGGGGTGCAGTGACCCCCTCCAGTTCTGTAGTTCAGAGGTGATGCCGTGGCACGATATTCCCATGCAGTGGAAAGACGCAACTTTAATGGTAAATCCATCCTGGTATCGACTGGAGGATGGGATCGATGGGGAAGCAGGTGCTGCAGAAATGGACCCGTGACAAAGACTGCAGTTTAATATTCCAGACGGGGATTCCTGTCGTGCCGTCCGGTGAGGCCGGCTAATTACACATCTGGCCGTTTCAGAACCGCCGCACAGAGCAGGTAGATAATCCACATGATAATATTAACAGCCGTGCTCTTTCATACGTTTGCAAGCCGCCCCATGAAATCATCGCCCCCCAGTTTCGCCGGAGTCTTTCAAAGCATCATAAAGTTGGATTCTTCTTCACTTTTGTGCTGCACTACTCGAAGCCGTGAAGTTGGAGGGATTCCCGGCCTCCCCACTGGGGGCCGCTTCGCCTTTTTTTCCCTGTCAGCGCTGGGATTCATTATGCAGGACGCTCCTTATTAAATATTCACATCGGGGACTCTTCTTGCAGCAGCTGGCCGGGTCTGCGGTGCCTGCTGTCTCTGTCCGTACTCCATGCGTGCGTACTTCCACACCGCGGCCAGCCGGGTCTGCGGTGCCTGCTGTCTCTGTCCGTACTCCATGCCTGCGTACTTCCACACCGCGGCTGGCCGGGTCTGCAGTGCCTGCTGTCTCTGTCCGTACTCCATGCCTGCGTACTTCCACACCGCGGCCAGCCGGGTCTGCGGTGCCTGCTGTCTCTGTCCGTACTCCATGCCTGCGTACTTCCACACCGCGACTGGCCGGGTCTGCGGTGCCTGCTGTCTCGGTCCGTACTCCATGCCTGCGTACTTCCACACCGCGGCCGGCCGGGTCTGCAGTGCCTGCTGTCTCGGTCCGTACTCCATGCCTGCGTACTTCCACACCGCGGCCAGCCGGGTCTGCAGTGCCTGCTGTCTCTGTCCGTACTCCATGCCTGCGTACTTCCACACCGCGGCCAGCTGGGTCTGCGGTGCCTGCTGTCTCTGTCCGTACTCCATGCCTGCGTACTTCCACACCGCGGCTGGCCGGGTCTGCGGTGCCTGCTGTCTCGGTCCGTACTCCATGCCTGCGTACTTCCACACCGCGGCCGGCCGGGTCTGCAGTGCCTGCTGTCTCGGTCCGTACTCCATGCCTGCGTACTTCCACACCGCGGCCGGCCGGGTCTGCAGTGCCTGCTGTCTCGGTCCGTACTCCATGCCTGCGTACTTCCACACCGCGGCCGGCCGGGTCTGCGGTGCCTGCTGTCTCTGTCCGTACTCCATGCCTGCGTACTTTCATGCCGCGACTGGCCGGGTCTGCGGTGCCTGCTGTCTCTGTCCGTACTCCATGCCTGCGTACTTCCACGCTGCGGCCAGCCGGGTCTGCAGTGCCTGCTGTCTCTGTCCGTACTCCATGCCTGCGTACTTCCACTCCACGGCTGGCCGGGTCTGCGGTGCCTGCTGTCTCGGTCCGTACTCCATGCCTGCGTACTTCCACTCCGCGGCTGGCCGGGTCTGCGGTGCCTGCTGTCTCGGTCCGTACTTTATGCATGCGTACTTCCACGCCGTGGGAGATTCTAGCAGCGTAAGTCAAGATGCTGCTTAAGGGTGGTTGGCTGTGGGTTTGAGCCGCAGTAGGTGGCAGCGCCCCCTGCTGTGCTGTGTTCAGCTCTCTGCCTTCCTGTCATTCGTCTTCGTGTCTCTGTCATCTAGGACCTCACAGAGGAACACAGGCTGGCTTTGCAGAGTGGATGGGGCTGAGGCGGGGGGGTGGGGAGGCGGGGGGGGTGGGGGGGCTTCCTTTCAGCTGCCTAAGTGAGCAGGCGCCTTCAGAGAGTCCTTTGTTTGCTGCAGCTCTTCATTGCGCTGGTATCACGTGACTCCTCAGGGGTGTCGGGTGGGGGTTTTTGTGTGCGGGGGCCAGTCCTGCAGTACTGGCACTCGCCCCCTAAAATGCCTCGTCATCGCTCCTCAGCCCTCCTTCAGCGAAGTGCCGGGGGACTAGAAGGTGCGGTAAATGCCGTCACCCAGCACCACCTACAGGGATGGGGGGCTGTCTGGACACATGGTGGGGGTTACAGCTGAGGGAATGGCTCTGCAAACGAACGTGAAATTTTGTGAAAACAGGGAATCCTATTAAACAAAACAACTGACAATTTATTTTAGTCTTGTGTATGTTGTAAGTTTCTTGGCGACCCTGAATATTGGTGCCTGGTTCTAAGTCCTAATGCGTGACAGAAGACTGGGTCAGGTTGGTCAGTTCCCTTTTATTTCACTGTTTATTAAAATTGTGAATGTAAGACTCCATATTGAATCCATATTGGGTCTCAGTATGAATTATCTGTAGTAAGTTTCATTAGTGTCGTGGTTTTTTTGCAGAGCTATTTGGTGGACAGATTAATTTTCTTTCTGGGATGTTGAACTTCTTATCAAAGCTGGGTTTGGCTGGTTTGTTGTCTTCCTTCGGGCAGCCTTGTGCTCCGGGGCGCGGAGCGGGATGAACACGTGGGCCGGCGTCTGTCCAGGACCGTGTTCCCTCTCATGGAACAGAAACCTCTCCGAACAGGAAAGGGAGAAGTTACTGTGTTTGTAAGCTGTTTGGCATTCGGGTTCATCAAGCTGAGGACAGGCATTCAGTGTTTTTGCAGACATGATCCTTGGATGTGTGTGTGTTTTGTTTTTTGCTTGCTTAAGCATCTTTTGTTAAACATGCCTGCGAATCCTTCTCGGGTTACAGATGTCTAGGGAATGTCGTTTGCTCATTACGGGTAACGTAACTGAACGGCTCATATTTCATAATTTGCGATGACATCTTGTTTTCATCTTGTACTCTTCTTTGGAGAAGATGGTAAATAAATAAAAAATAAATAACAGCAGCTTTTTTTGAGAGTCCTTTGGCCGCTTTCCTGGCCGGCGGGGAGAGGCCCGAGCTACGTCTGCCCCACGCTGACATCCATCTGTAGCTGGCTGGCCTCAGTCTGGTGCCAGGAGCCGCCATGGTGGCCCTCGTCCCCCTCCCACACTAAGAGGGGCCGCCATGGCGGGCCCTCGTCCCCCTCCCGCCATGAGAGGAGCCGGCATGGTGGCCCTCGTCCCCCTCCCGCAATAAGAGGGGCCGCCATGGTGGCCCTCGCCCCCCTCCCACACTAAGAGGGGCCGCCATGGTGGCCCTCGTCCCCCTCCCGCCATGAGAGGAGCCGGCATGGTGGCCCTCGCCCCCCTCCCGCCATGAGAGGGGCCGGCATGGTGGCCCTCGCCTCCCTCCTGCCCTGAGAGGAGCCGGCATGGTGGCCCCGCCTGGTCTGTGCTTTTTTTCTGCCACCCCCTGGATGCCGTGCCCTGGGTATGCTCACGCTCTCGATGGACAGTTATGTCGGTCATGTGACAGCCTCAACTGCCCATATTTGGCCTGGCTGGCGGGGAAAACGGCTTAGGCCGCCATCACCTTGACTGCAGTTGTAGCCGGAGCAGAGTTGGGATAAATGTCTTTATGAAAGATCGTTCTTCGTGCTTGTTTGGTTGGTTGGTCGTGGGAGGCTGCGAAAAAGCCGGGCTTTTTGGGGGACCTGGTTTGCGCTGGCCCTTGAATTGTCTCCTTTAATAACCCAAAATGCTCCTCCGCCACTTGGACGCATCATGACATCGCCACTGGTCCCGCATGTGTGCTCTGCAGTGCCTGGCAGCCGGAGACTCACAACGCTGTCCTGTTATTTCAGTTTTCGTTGCTTTTTTACACCCTTCCGGGTTCCTGGTTCCATGTAGCCAGGTCTAGGCTAATTAAGGCCTAATTAAGGTTTCGAGACCCTTTTGAGGAGGTTCTGAAGGCGACCCTAACCCCTCAGTGGGGGGGGTGGGGTTTACATCACTTTCGTTTCTGTGTCCGCTGGCTGAGCTGGGAAAGAGCGTCGCTACAGCGTCAATGAATAATGCAGAAGTGCAGTGCTGTGAACCTCCGAACAGCATGTTTATTATTGAATAACCACTTAACTTTCTCATTGCCAGAGCCGCCTCACTGGCCGAACTGCTCTTACACATTGATTCTGGAAAATTCCCTTCTCTGGGCCCTCAGTCACACTCGTTTTTCCCACGTATGCACTCCATGCCACTATCATTCATTCATTAGCATGTTGTTCACATGCATTATTTTTACCCATAAGCTGGCTGCCTTCTAGCCTTCAGGGTTTGTTTTGAAATCTCTGTAATGCTTCAGAGCGTTGGGAGGGGCCGCCCGGGCGATTCCCCGGCCTGTGACCCACTCTCTCTTGGTGCCGTTGAACTGTATTCCTAGGTTTGGTCTGTTTTTACTTATTTGGCATTAATCCAACCTACAATTAAGGCTTGGTCAGCTAGACCCTAGAGCAGATGATAGTCTTACTCAGAGAGCCTGTGATTTGAACCAGCAACCTTGTGATCACAGGCAGAGCCGCATACCGCTGTTTAGTAAGCCGTTAAGCTCGTCTTGTAAGTTTCCAGACGCACATAAGAGTGGCCACACTGTAGCACTGCGTTACCACCCTTCTCAGGTGATGCTTTCTGATTGGCTGTCTCTGCTCAGCAGTTAGTTATTCTGCGTTCTGTTTACCTTGTAGGTCGGATGTTGGAGCTGGGAATGATGTCACACCTGAGTTAACCACATTCCAGTGCAATAAGTCAGAAAGCCAGTTAGCAATACCTGTTTCAAAAAGCAGAATTTCTCGCTTAGCCGGATAACACTTTACCTCAGTTTAAATTACCTTTATCATCGTTCTCTTGCATTTAGCCCAGACTACCTGACAAGTTATCTGGCTAATTAAGAAATGTTGTTCTCTGAAACAAGCCCGATAATTAACAAGCCCGGCCGCGTTGTGAAAGTACGGACCGAGACAGCAGTACTATACGATAATTCTTAGTCATTGTTAGCAATATCCGTTGATGACGATACATTATGCGATATTTTGCACGTAAAATAGACCGTAGCAACACGTGCACAGACAGTGGTTAGACAATCTGTGTGTACGACTGATTTAATGAGCCACGAATAAGACGTAAGTGCTAATAAACAGTATAAAACTCCAGCTTTGACTTCTGTTGACGATGGGTGCCGCCATCTTGGATTCTGAGCTGCAGTGGTTCCTCCGACTTTGAGGCAGGATTCCGACTGGAGGCCTTCCAGCTGGAATTTCCAACTTCCAGCATTAGCACTGTGCTCCACAATCCTCATGGCCTCCTTAACCTCGCTAGCTGGTCTAGTGTGAACTACAAAGTGTGAAAAAACTGACAGGGGGGGGCCGCCGTGCAGTGACTGTTGATGAATATTAAATATCGAAATATCATGAGTTAGGCCCTCAACTTTAAACCAAAAAAAGGTTAATTTTAACAATCACTCCATTGGACCCACAGGTATTTCCTAACCCATCCACGTTACCCAGAATCCATCAGCCCCTGTGTGCATGGCAGTGTCCATGGTGTCAAGGTACTGCTGAGAGGTAACCCCTAATGTGCATGTAATATAAGCACCTAAAGCATCGAGTAACTTAGTTATTGTTAATTAATGAGTAACCTACAGAACTTAGGGTGAGCTCATTAGTCCTTAACAGATGGTTTTATATTATGCTTGGGTTTGTAAGTCTTAGCAATTAGCTGCTGTTTGCATCCTGGTCCCCCACTCCATCTCACCACAAAACTCACCCGGCCACATGGGGCAGCTCGAGGGGCAGGCGGTGCAGGTGGACGGCTCGGGACGTGCTCGCCCCAAGCGAGGGCGTCTTTGTGAAGCGAGCAGGAGGATGTTGACCAGAGGGTAGCAGGAGGAAGGAGCCTCTCGCAGGGAAGGGTCTGTACACCACATCAGTAGAAGAAGAGGGGAGTCTCTCAGTCCCACTTGCTGAAGTCCTGATTTGTAGGCCGGGTGTCTTTCAGGGGCTTAAACCAAGACCATTGTAGGATGTGCTGTGCAAATTCCATTAATGCACTGGAAAGATGGGGGGAGACTGTGGGAACCACAACTTGTAGCCACCAGTAATGGGGCTATTCAAGCTTCATACCACCCTCAGTGCCCTCCCTGATTGTGGCACTCAGGGTTGACCTGAGGATGCTGTCAGGTCTTAGTTAGTGTAGAAGGCGGGGCTTAGCGATGATGCTGCCTGCTAATGGACATGCTGTCAGGTCTTAGTGTAGAGGGCGGGGCTTAGCGATGATGCTGCCTGCTAATGGACATGCTGTCAGGTCTTAGTGTAGAGGGCGGGGCTTAGCGATGATGCTGCCTGCTAATGGACATGCTGTCAGGTCTTAGTGTAGAGGGCGGGGTTTAGCGATGATGCTGCCTGCTAATGGACATGCTGTCAGGTCTTAGTGTAGAAGGCGGGGCTTAGCGATGATGCTGCCTGCTAATGGACATGCAGTCAGGTCTTAGTTAGTGTAGAGGGTGGGGCTTAGCGATGATGCTGCCTGCTAATGTACATGCTGTCAGCTCTTAGTGTAGAGGGTGGGGCTTAGTGATGATGCTGCCTGCTAATGTACATGCTGTCAGCTCTTAGTGTAGAGGGTGGGGCTTAGTGATGATGCTGCCTGCTAATGTACATGCTGTCAGCTCTTAGTTAGTGTAGAGGGCTACTGGACATGCTGTCAGGTCTGGGTGCGTGGAAGGGGGGGCTTAGCGAGGATGCTGCCTGCTATTGGACATGCTGTCAAGTCTGGGTGAGTGTAGAGGGTGGGGCTTAGCGAGGATGCTGCCTGCTATTGGACATGCTGTCAAGTCTGGGTGAGTGTAGAGGGTGGGGCTTAGCGAGGATGCTGCCTGCTATTGGGCAGTGGTGAATCCTACCTCAGCTTGCCACACCCCCAATTCCCTTTATAAGAGGTGGATGGATTAGGAAGCGAATCAAGGAGCTATCACAGTGAGTGCTGTGTTTTACAGCAGCTGGTGGGGGAGGAGGAATTTGTGAGCTTTTTGCTTGATTAAAATGTCAACAGTGGCTGCTTTCTGCTTTGGAACGGCCCAGAAACTCAGCCGTGTGTGTATGGGGCCTGAAGGAGTCCCGAGTCCCGCGCCCGAGTCCCGCGCCCGAGTCCCGCGCCCGAGTCCCGCGCTGCACCGGCATCATTCTGCTTCGAGTCAGACTTTCGAGAGAAGAGCCACTTAAAGGATATTTTATCCTAGTCATTTGAAGCTGCTCACCGGAAAACATGCAGCACCCCCCCCCCCCACTGTCCTATGTACCATTAACCCCAGCATGAAGGCATCGGGAGTTTTTCTTCTGGCTGGTTCTCGATCTGGCGCCTCACCGCCCCTCAGAAACGCCAGCAGGGCCTGAGATCTTTTCCCCATGTTCCAGCTGTGCAGCTGTTTGGTTTGGGTTTGTTTGTTTGTTTTTGTCTTAAACGGGGCTCCGAAAATACATTAAATAATTCCCAAGCACCCCTGTGCCCGAATTAAATTGCCGGCTCCTTTTCTGAGCGGGACAGATTTATCTCCTGGCCGGGCAGCTAGGCCTTGCCTGTGCAGAGTCACTTCATTAAAATAATATGCATGAATAATGTATGAAGGCCAGTTTCCCCTTAGGTACTTTCTAAGATGTTTATCAGGTTTTTTTCGTAAAACTTTGACTTTTCCCAGCTCGGGCTCCGCCTTCGTTATGAGCGTGGACTGCTGTGTCGTAGGCTAATCGACGTGCCCTGGGTGCCGACAGAAGCCCATTATGTCGCTGACTCTCTGGGTGCGTCGCTGACTCTCTGGGTGCGTCGCTGACTCTCTGGGTGCGTCGCTGACTCTCTGGGTGCGTCGCTGACTCTCTGTTCTTCGCCATGTCCCTAAATGGAGGTTGTGCAGCTCCCAGTGGCCCGGCCCAGCCTGGCCCAGATGGTGCTCTGTGTCCTCAGTCAGGCAGGTGGCCAAGCCCGGCTCCTCCCGCGTCTTTGGAGTGCCGAGACGAGGCCCCCCTGGGAACCAGCGGGCAGCGACTGCTACTCCGTCTCCCTTTTTCCCTCCCCCTCTCCTCTCCCTCCGTCTGCCTTCATTCCTCTCTCTCTCCTCACCCCTCAGATCATCAGAAACTGGAGCGTGAGGCGCGGATCTGCCGGCTGCTCAAGCATCCCAACATCGGTGAGTATTGTGGCCCGGCAGGCCGAGCGCCTCCTGCAGGCCGAGCGCCTCCTGCAGGCCGAGCGCCTCCGGCAGGCCGAGCGCCTCCTGCAGGCCGAGCGCCTCCGGCAGGCCGAGCGCCTCCTGCAGGCCGAGCGCCTCCTGCAGGCCGAGCGCCTCCTGCAGGCCGAGCTCTGCGGGATCGTCTTCCCTCACTTGGCTGTATTGTCCCCTGTTTGGCTCTTAAATAGAGGGACCGTCAGCTGAGCGTGTGTTGTTGGGGGGGGGGTACTTTCACCCCGTAGTGGCTTTCTGGTGCAAGACTGTTCTGCTCTCACCTTCCCCAGTCTTCTCCTCTGATTTTCATGCCTGTCTCCCAGACCCCCCCCCCGGCGCCCTTCCCTCTGTCTGTCTCACTTTCTCTTCACACATTCCACTTTCTGTGTCCCAGATTGTTCTCTCTGGAAAGGTATCCTCCCCATTCCTCCCCATTCCTCTCCATCCCTCTCCATTCCTCTCCATTCCTCTCCATTCCTCTCCATTCCTCTCCATTCCTCCCCATTCCTCCCCATTCCTCTCCATTCCTCCCCATTCCTCCCCATCCCTCCCCATCCCTCCCCATTCCTCCCCATCCCTCCCCATCCCTCCCCATTCCTCCCCATTCCTCCCCATTCCTCCCCATCCCTCCCCATCCCTCCCCATTCCTCCCCATTCCTCCCCATCCCTCCCCATTCCTCTCCATCCCTCCCCATTCCTCTCCATCCCTCTCCATTCCTCTCCATTCCTCCCCATCCCTCCCCATCCCTCCCCATCCCTCCCCATCCCTCCCCATTCCTCCCCATTCCTCCCCATCCCTCCCCATTCCTCCCCATCCCTCCCCATCCCTCCCCATTCCTCCCCATCCCTCCCCATCCCTCCCCATCCCTCCCCATCCCTCCCCATTCCTCCCCATCCCTCCCCATCCCTCCCCATCCCTCCCCATCCCTCCCCATTCCTCCCCATCCCTCCCCATTCCTCCCCATTCCTCCCCATCCCTCCCCATTCCTCCCCATCCCTCCCCATCCCTCCCCATCCCTCCCCATTCCTCCCCATCCCTCCCCATCCCTCCCCATTCCTCCCCATTCCTCTCCATCCCTCCCCATTCCTCTCCATTCCTCTCCATTCCTCTCCATTCCTCCCCATTCCTCCCCATTCCTCCCCATTCCTCTCCATTCCTCCCCATCCCTCCCCATCCCTCCCCATCCCTCCCCATCCCTCCCCATTCCTCCCCATCCCTCCCCATCCCTCCCCATCCCTCCCCATTCCTCCCCATCCCTCCCCATCCCTCCCCATTCCTCTCCATCCCTCCCCATTCCTCCCCATCCCTCCCCATTCCTCCCCATTCCTCCCCATCCCTCCCCATTCCTCCCCATCCCTCCCCATCCCTCCCCATCCCTCCCCATTCCTCCCCATCCCTCCCCATCCCTCCCCATCCCTCCCCATTCCTCTCCATCCCTCCCCATTCCTCTCCATCCCTCCCCATCCCTCCCCATCCCTCCCCATTCCTCCCCATTCCTCCCCATTCCTTCCTCCTTCTCCCTCTTTCCTGTCTCTCCCCTCACATTCCCCCTCCAAGGGAAAACTTGTCGTGTTTTTTTTCTTTTCCTCTTTTTAAAACTCTGACCTCCTCCTCTCCTCTTCTTCGTCCATTTCACCCTTGGGCCTTTCTGCTCCGCCTGCTCTGGTGTGGAATTTGGCCAACAGCGCCCCCAGCTGGCCCACATGGCACTGGCGGTCCGTAGAGTCAGGACTTCTAATCTCCGGATGTTGGAAGCTCCTTGGTTGCTGCTCGCTTGGTTTTTGGAATTTTAATTCTGATTAGAGTCTTCGCAGTACCATGTCACCTCAGGGGTTTGCACATGGCAAAGGTCAAAGGTCACCCTGTGTATCTCTCTTTGTCCTGCCCCCCCCTCACAGTCAGACTCCATGACAGTATCGCTGAAGAAGGCTTTCACTATCTCGTCTTTGACCTGTAAGTACCCCCCATCCCCGCTTCTTAGCCGGGCTGTGGTCAGCCGGCATGCGTGACCGTCGTGTACTGACTGCACCAAAACGTGATGGACTTCGCCTGTCTTTAGTGTCACTGGCGGTGAGCTGTTTGAGGACATCGTGGCCCGAGAGTACTACAGCGAAGCTGATGCCAGGTACGGACCCCCCCCCCCCTTCCTCCCGCCGCCACTGGGACTTCACGGCGGTAACCTGGCGGCCTTCGGACATTCGCACACACATCCGTGTGCATGCATGTATACACACATGTACACGCATGCAGACACACATCTACATGCATGCATGCTGCTAAACATGGTTTGCCTACAGCAGCCATGCACACACAGAACACTGACACATACACACAGAACACTGACACATACACACAGAACACTGACACATACACACAGAACACTGACACGCACTCACACACAACACTGACACACACACGCACTCACACACAGAACACTGACACACACAGAGAACACTGACACACACACAGTCACACACACAGAACCCTGACGCACACACACACAGACAGAACACTGACACACACAGACAGAACACTGACACACACACAGACAGAACACTGACACACACGTTTCTGTGGGGAAAACTCTAATCCCAACCTGAAGACCGTAATCCTTACCCAGCCCTGACCTTAACCATAAGTAACCAAACAAAATACGAAATTTTTTGTTTTTTGATGGTATTCATCTGTGGGGACCTGAAAAATGCCACGTACAATGTCAAAATAACACCACAGTGTAATATAAACATAATTCACATGCACAACAGGCACACATGCACAACAGGCACACATGCACAACAGGCACACATGCACAACAGGCACACATGCACAACAGGCACACATGCACAACAGGCACACATGCACAACAGGCACACATGCACAACAGGCACACGCACGCACGACGGCCACGCACGCACGACGGCCACAAACGCTCACGCACGCACGACGGCCACAAACGCTCACGCACGCACGACGGCCACAAACGCTCACGCACGCACGACGGCCACAAACGCTCACGCACGCACGACGCTCCCACAAACGCTCACGCACGCACGACGCTCCCACAAACGCTCACGCACGCACGACGCTCCCACAAACGCTCACGCACGCACGACGCTCCCACAAACGCTCACGCACGCACGACGCTCCCACAAACGCTCACGCACGCACGACGCTCCCACAAACGCTCACGCACGCACGACGCTCCCACAAACGCTCACGCACGCACGACGCTCCCACAAACGCTCACGCACGCACGACGCTCCCACAAACGCTCACGCACGCACGACGCTCCCACAAACGCTCACGCACGCACGACGCTCCCACAAACGCTCACGCACGCACGACGCTCCCACAAACGCTCACGCACGCACGACGCTCCCACAAACGCTCACGCACGCACGACGCTCCCACAAACGCTCACGCACGCACGACGCTCCCACAAACGCTCACGCACGCACGACGCTCCCACAAACGCTCACGCACGCACGACGCTCCCACAAACGCTCACGCACGCACGACGCTCCCACAAACGCTCACGCACGCACGACGCTCCCACAAACGCTCACGCACGCACGACGCTCCCACAAACGCTCACGCACGCACGACGCTCCCACAAACGCTCACGCACGCACGACGCTCCCACAAACGCTCACGCACGCACGACGCTCCCACAAACGCTCACGCACGCACGACGCTCCCACAAACGCTCACGCACGCACGACGCTCCCACAAACGCTCACGCACGCACGACGCTCCCACAAACGCTCACGCACGCACGACGCTCCCACAAACGCTCACGCACGCACGACGCTCCCACAAACGCTCACGCACGCACGACGCTCCCACAAACGCTCACGCACGCACGACGCTCCCACAAACGCTCACGCACGCACAACGCTCACGCACGCACGACGCCCACAAACGCTCACGCACGCACGACGCCCACAAACGCTCACGCCCACAAACGCTCACGCACGCACGACGCCCACAAACGCTCACGCACGCACGACGCCCACAAACGCTCACGCACGCACGACGCCCACAAACGCTCACGCACGCACGACACCCACAGACACGTGCGCACAGCGCCCCAGGACCTGGCTCACAGCGAGGGACAGCAAAGCTGCACAGAAGCAGGTCAGCTCTGAGTGTCACTTCCTGCATTAGAGACCTTCTCAGGAGACGGCAGGCACTGCGCTAATGCAGCATAACAGCTGGCGAAGGAGAACTGGGAGGCCACAGACGGACCTGAATAAGAAGCCGCCCTGGGCGGGGCCTGCAGCAGGGTCGGCGAGGGGGGGGTGCAGGACTAAGACTTTGCTCTGTGCTGAGCGGCTTGTAGCTACCGTTTCCTCAATTTTGAGTCCTTGCAACAATTTTGGCAATAAGGGCGATCAGTCAGCCGGGGCTGCCTTTCTGGACGTGTCCTAACTGGTCTGATAAACGGGGGGGGTGGGGGGGCACTCCAGTGCGAAACATTAAGGCCGCCGGCCTGGGAGGGAGGGAGAGCCTGCTGTCCCAGGCCGAGCACGATGCCACTGGAATGGAAGGCCAGGCTCTGACCTGGCCAAATTTGGACACAATAAATACTATTCTCCTCGTTCCTGACAGGGAACATACGGGGCTATATTTAAGTTGCAGTTTTTCCCCTGGTTGCGGCCCCGCCCTCCCCCGTTCGTCCTCTATTCCTCTCACCCTGTCATTATTCACCGAGCCCCCCCCCCCCCCCCAGCCTCCTGCGTCCCGGTCTGCCCAGACTGAATGAGGCTGTCATGTTCTTCACGCAGTGGGGTGGTTGCTGTCCTTTTTATTTATTTGTTAATGTGGCTTTTAAAAAGGGGAGCGAGAACATGGCCCCCTTCCTTACCGTCGTCCTGAGAGCCTCAGCGGCCCCCTCCCCCATCGCCCCATTCCAGCGTCCCGTGACGTAGCCAAGGCACATTCAGGACGTGATTGTATAAATCACCAGCCAACGGTGGGCCGTGCGTGGCCGGGGGGGGGGGCCACAGCGCTGTGTGCAGCCGTCTGCCCCGAGGTCCTTTGCGAGGGCGGGGGCGAACTTGTCCGAGGTCTGGCGACATGGAGCACGGCTTCAGGGCGGGTTTGTTTGAAGCCAGTGAGGTCGTGACCCTGGGGAGTACAGGGAGCCCATGGCAGGTGGTAGATATGCTAGCCAGCTGGGGGGGGCGACGTTTACTGCCGTTCATTTGAAAAATCAGTACCTGCTGTGGCTACGAGTTAACAGTAGATCTCCTCCTGTCCCCCTGCGCAGCCAGTGCATCAGTCAGATTCTGGAGAGCGTCAATCACATCCACCAGCATGACATCGTGCACAGGGACCTCAAGGTGAGCATCTGTCGCCAAGACAACCTCAGATCTCCATGGCAATGATGCTGCGTCATAATTTTCTGGCTCCTTCACTGGGGACTTGATTGCTTTCTGATTCTGGGCCTGCGTGCCTCTGAGTGCGTGTGTCAGTGTACGTGCGTTTCTCTGCCTCTACTGTCTCTCTGGTGTCCCGCCATACAGACGAAACAAACTGGCACTGGGGCACTCTGTGTCCTCTTCTTCTGTTCAGCCAGTCATGCTGTGCAGGTCATTCTCAAAGTTGTCTTAATGGACTGCGGTGCCCTCTAGTGTATGTTATCTGAACAACAAGGCTGTGACCCTCATTCTGAAGAGGGTGTTTGCCAGTGATTCTGTCTGCCAGTCACCCGTCTCTGGTCTCTGTCCCAATGTTAAGGTGTTACCTTCCTGGATTGGCCTGTAACGCAGTGCAAAGTCTAGGGCGGTTAACTGTCTGTATCTGTAATGAAACATCCAAAATGAGAAGTCTGGAAATGACCAGTCAGAGAGAGCAACTGAGAAATGGAATTAATTTCTGAAACATGAAAGGCTGTCGACACAGGGTGCTGGTTAGAGGCGTGTAACGCCCCTGTGCTCAGTGCTGAGATGGTCGGCTGCGGCGCTGCCCCATGTGCACGTCGCCCTCAGCAAGGACAGGGATCTTTGCCCCCTGAGAAAATGTCAGCCTGCCCCCCACCTCTCCCTACCACCACCCTGTTACGTATTCCAGAGCCACTTAATCTGCCAGGGTGTCCACGCCCCTACTCTGCACCCCTGGTGGTGGTGGGGATGAGGACGATGGTGATGATGACTGTGATGATGATAGTGGTGATATAGGTGGCGATGATTGTGATGATGATGATGATAGTGGTGATGTAGGTGGCGATGATTGTCATGTAGGTGGCGATGATTGTGATGATGGTGATGATGGTGATGATGATGGTGGTGATATAGGTGGTGTTACAATGTCATGGAGCTGCTGAGGGCTGTTAGTGTGCTACTTGTGATTTGTGTGGAACAAAAGCAACAGCTTGTTTCTGACTCCCCCCCCCCCCCCCCCCCCCACCCCCGTATCGCCACCCCAGCCAGAGAATTTACTCCTGGCCAGTAAGATGAAGGGAGCCGCAGTGAAGCTGGCGGACTTCGGCCTGGCAATCGAGGTGCAGGGGGATCAGCAGGCGTGGTTTGGTGAGTAACCACACACACACACACACACACACACACACACACACACACACACACACACACACACTGGTTTGTATTATATCTTTAAGGGGACTCCCCATTCATTTCTACGGGGGAAACTCTAATCACAACATGACAACCCTAACCCCCACCCAGCCCTAACCTTAACCCCCACCCAGCCCTAACCCTAACCATAAGTAACCAAACGCAATACAAGACTTTTGGCATTTTTACTTTTTTGATTGTATTCACAAATCTTTGTGGGGACTTGAAAAATAACAGGTTATCATCAAATTGTGGGGAACACTTGGTCCCCCATAGTATAACCTAAACATAATCACACACACATGCACACACAAACACACACTCACACTCTCTCTCTCACAAACTCACACTCTCTCACACACACACACACAGACACTCACACTCTCTCTCACACACACACACAGACACTCACACACACTCACACTCTCTCACACACACTCACACACACACTCACACTCTCTCACACAAACACTCACACTCTCTCACACAAACACTCACACACACACTCACACTCTCTCACACACACACACACACACACACACACACACACACACACACACACACCCTGGTTCCTCTCTCTTCGCCCTGTACTCAGCACACAGTTGATGTTGCACGGTTTCTTACATGCTTTTCTGTATGTTCAGTTGAAGTAGGAAATGACCTCGGCTGGATGCTGCCTTTGACACTTTATAACATCTGTTTTGAGTCTCGTTACTCGTTAATGGCAGCGAAGCGCTCTGCTTGTGAGCACGGGACTCTTACTCTTATTCCCCTGCTCTTAAGCCCTTCTCTAGGTGCCTGCGTAGAACCGGACCCCTCTCTCCTCCCCGTTTTTTTCGAGCTTTCGTTACCGCTGCAAAGCGCCATCTTTGTTTTAACCTCAGCTTCTTATTCAGATGCTTGTTCCCCCAACACCCTTCACTGATGTTTCCTGTAGTCTCTGCGGTTACGTTAATCTCACTTCTCCCCCCGCAGGTTTTGCAGGCACTCCTGGTTACCTCTCTCCAGAGGTCCTCAGGAAGGACCCATATGGCAAGCCTGTCGATATCTGGGCCTGTGGTGAGTCCTCCAGCCTAGTTGATATGCATCTCAGCATGCCATGGGGGGGAGGCAGAATTTAATGCTAGCCACTCACTGCCCTCCTGCCCCCTCTTTATAGGTGTGATCCTTTATATCCTGCTTGTGGGATATCCCCCTTTCTGGGATGAAGACCAACATAAACTCTACCAGCAGATCAAAGCGGGTGCTTACGATGTGAGTATTCCTCTCTGCTGATCGCGAATTTGGCAAACGCTGAGGGCACCATTAGGAGTACCTCCTGTATTCTGCACAGAGTAATGCAGAGATTATGTGCATGAATACATCCCAGAAGGTAGGTGGCGCTGTCTTTACAGATTTGGAACATTGTAGACGAGTGGAATGTCACAGACAAGGGGTTTTATATTTTCAGATGTTATGATGTACTACTGACTCAGCCACTTGTGTATATATTTATATATATTTCAGTTTTTATGCATTAAGTAAAATAAATCGCCTTTTTTGAAATCTATGCACAGAAAAATTCCTCAGCGATATTAAGGTCTTTTCCTGTTGCCAGCCTCCACTTGCATCTCTGTTCCTCTCTGGCTTCAGTTTCCCTCCCCGGAGTGGGACACCGTTACCCCTGAGGCCAAAAACCTCATTAACCAGATGCTAACCATCAACCCGGCCAAAAGGATCACAGCTGAGCAGGCCCTCAAACACCCGTGGGTCTGTGTAAGTCGCTCCTCCCTTCTCCGCTTTGTGATATCCTTCCTCTTTCTTCCCTTGCAGTTCTCCTTCCTGCATTGTTTCCTTCCTGTTCCCGTCCCTTGCAGTTCTCCTTCCTGCATTGTTTCCTTCCTGTTCCCGTCCCTTGCAGTTCTCCTTCCTGCATTGTTTCCTTCCTGTTCCCGTCCCTTGCAGTTCTCCTTCCTGCATTGTTTCCTTCCTGTTCCCGTCCCTTGCAGTTCTCCTTCCTGCATTGTTTCCTTCCTCTTTCTTCCCTTGCAGTTCTCCTTCCTGCATTGTTTCCTTCCTGTTCCCGTCCCTTGCAGTTCTCCTTTCTGCATTGTTTCCTTCCTGTTCCCGTCCCTTGCAGTTCTCCTTTCTGCATTGTTTCCTTCCTGTTCCCGTCCCTTGCAGTTCTCCTTCCTGCATTGTTTCCTTCCTGTTCCCGTCCCTTGCAGTTCTCCGTTCTGCATTGTTTCCTTCCTGTTCCCGTCCCTTGCAGTTCTCCTTCCTGCATTGTTTCATTCCTGTTCCCGTCCCTTGCAGTTCTCCTTCCTGCATTGTTTCCTTCCTGTTCCCGTCCCTTGCAGTTCTCCTTTCTGCATTGTTTCCTTCCTGTTCCCGTCCCTTGCAGTTCTCCTTCCTGCATTGTTTCCTTCCTGTTCCCGTCCCTTGCAGTTCTCCTTCCTGCATTGTTTCCTTCCTGTTCCCGTCCCTTGCAGTTCTCCTTCCTGCATTGTTTCCTTCCTGTTCCTGTCCCTTGCAGTTCTCCTTCCTGCATTGTTTCATTCCTGTTCCTGTCCCTTGCAGTTCTCCTTCCTGCATTGTTTCATTCCTGTTCCTGTCCCTTGCAGTTCTCCTTCCTGTCTCATTTGCTTCCTCTTTCTGGCACTTGCAGTTCTCTTCCTCTCAAATTTTCCACCTCTTCTAACTCTGTCCTCCCAGTTTCAAGAAGTGAATTAATCCTACACATCCCTCACTGTAAATGTTTTGGATGGTCCACTCAACCCTGGCCCTCCCAGAGGTCCTCTCTGATGTTGTTAACCCTCTATCCCATGTAGCAACGCTCCACTGTGGCCTCCATGATGCACCGTCAAGAGACTGTTGAGTGCCTACGCAAGTTCAACGCTCGGAGGAAGCTGAAGGTACAAACCTGTGTGCATCCTCTTTGGTCCTCATTTGGTAACAGGAGGGTGACCCAAAACTGGTGGGGGCTTTGACACCACCCCATAGGAGGCCATTTCCCACCCCTACTTTGAAGGAACCAAAGATGTTTGTCATCCATGTTGAAGAGGTTGCTGGTCTCTCATCGCGTGATACTATTTGTCTTCTACGTGATTCATGCATTGAGCTTAAAAAAACATGAGACTTCCTGTGTCCTTTGTTCCAGGGAGCCATTCTCACCACCATGCTGGTGTCCCGAAACTTCTCAGGTGAGTGAAACGCCCACAGATGACAGCGTGTGGCCAGATGTGTCCATGTCGGCGAGACGCCCGCTGTCCACTTTCAAAGGATGGTTCACATTGCCGCTGTGCTCAGCCAGCACGTTGACTTTGCTCCAGGTTAAGAGGATGACTCCTTGTGGTCACAGAAAAAATCTGCTGCTGTGCAATGCATTTATAAATGTTTGATAAAGGATTTTTAAAATACACTGTAACCCTGATTGCTTAGAACAGTACAACCTCTTCCCATGGTTCCAACGAAGCGGCAGGTGACTAGTTGGTCTTTGATCTCTGCACTTTCAGCAGATTTGGCTACTTTAGTCAGAAACAGAATTGAGTCTAGTTAGTGAAGTTTGTTTGCCTGAATTCTTTAATAATTATTCTGTTAGTACAGTACAGACTGTGGTTGTGATAATTACATGTATTGGTGTTTTTTCCCCTCCTCATTAAACAATCTGCGTGTCTGTGAGTATAACCAACCCCCACTAAGCCCCCACCCCAGCCACAGCACCCATATTAGACAGTCGTCTGAACTGCGAACTACATCCTTTATGATTGTTTGATTCCCTTTCGTGAATGAAGAGTGAATGTCCATCCATGAGGTCGACGTTGGAGGGTGATTCAGACCCACTTTTGGGTTTCTCAGTTACTTCTGGCTTGAGTGGCAGACGTGTGGTTTCCCACGCGGGTGTCCAGGCCGCCCCCTTGTGGTTACTGTCCCGCCGCGTTTCTCGCATAGCTGTTTGCCCCATTCAACCCAGCGCCTCTCTGTTCAATAGTGGGCCGGCAGCATACCAGCCCTGCTGCTGCCACCACCAGCACTGCCGCGCTGGCACAGGAAGGTACGTCCCGAGCGCCACGTGAGCAGCCCACCCTCTGCCCCACCAGCATCCCACCATAGGCCCAAGCCAGGCATTGCAGGCTATCAGGTCAACCACAGCACATCACATGACTCTCATCACATGTGCTAATGTTGGTCACATGACTTATGTGCTACTGTTAGCCACATGAGACTTATCACGTGCTAATGTTAGTCACATGACTTATGTGCCGGTGTTGGTCACATGACACTTATAGGTGGTGCTATATTGGTCACATGACACCTATCACATGTGCTGATGTAAATGTACACAGACAGGTATAACCTGCGCGCTGGTGAGCGCAGCTGCAACCATGCATGCGTAGTTTAGCTCGATAGTTTAATTCCAAGCAGGTCTCCTTATTTATTTTTAAATGCCGCCTTTAAAAAGTTGCCTAGAGTCCATTCAGGTTAGTCATCACTATAAACCGACGCTCTTGCTAGCCTTCTCTGTATGGGGTGTGGGTCAGCCACGTGGGGCTCGGGTTCGATTCGGAGATTGGCAGGAGTGGGGTTGGCTTGCTGCCTTCCTCAGCCTGGGGGTCACATGACAGAGGTCAGAGGTCAACCCACTGGCGTGGAATAGGCCCCCTCGCGGACAGAGAGAAGGTGCTGTTTTCACCCCGCTCCTCAACCCCCCCTCCCCCTCCCCGGACCCCCAACATAGTTAAATTCACCTTCAGCTACAGATCACCACTGCAGCGGGTTAGAGTCACTGTGGAATAAGCCTCGGCCTGCAGGCGGCAGTGGAGAGCGCCCCCTCATCATGCCCCCGGGCTCAGTGCATCTCAGGCAGGCTTGGGGCTTAGCGCTGGGCAAAAGTGCTGCCTTTGTTTTTAATGCGCTTCGCTTTTCTATTTGTGAATTATTTCAAAAAGGGAACGATGTTCTTTTTTTGCACTCATCAGCATGTGGGCTTTCTGTCATGGCCACCCGAGTCCTTACAGCGCGTTGTGGTCCTGTTTCATTCCCACTTACTATATCCGCAGGCGGGGGAGCCCAGGTAGAAAGACTGCAGTTTGTCTAATCTCTCCTTGGGTGTGTTCAGCTGAGACAGATGCATTCTGGGAGGTGTAATAATTGCATGCCAAACCTTTGGTCACACTCTGCCCTGCCCCCCTCATCCTATTGGCTGCACCCCTGCCTGTATTCACCTCGATACCTCTGCCTCTGATGTGGTATTGATCTTTTTATATATTTTTTTCTTTGCCATCCTTTCATCCCCTTTTGATGGAAGGTAAGGGAATGCTGTAGAACTGCTTAATGGGAAGTTGATTTTGTGTATGTATGTATGTGTGTGTGTGTCTGTGTCTGTCTGTGTCTGTCTGTCTTTTGCACGTGTGTGCATGTGTGTGTTTGCGTTCCAGCCTGTAGGTGTTTTTAATTCACACGTTGGGGTCTTTTTAAAAAAGTGATTGAAACACAATATTAGTACCTGCCAGCCTTTTCACCGTCGTTTTATTCAGTTTGTGTTCTGAGTTTGAATCGGAGCCTTGTACAGCGAAGTGCTTACCTGTTCTCTTCATCTGCAGCTTGCAAAAGCTTACTCAACAAGAAATCGGATGGAGTCAAGGTAAGAATCGGTGCCCCCCCCCCCCCCCCCCCAGCACACACACTTAGAGTCTTTCTCGCTCTTAAGCTCGGTCGCTCAGACTAAAAGAACCTTCATTGTGTAAAATCTGAAAATAAGTTGTTGCCAGTTATAGAAATAAAGCACAGCTAAATAGATAAAGCACTTCCCACAAAACAATAGAATAGAGTTCATGTATACAGACAGGAATTGTGTAGAATACGCTCTTACTTGACATTTATTCTGATGATATGATGAATTTATTTATGCATAGTTGGCCACTTCCTTTTCTCAGGGTCACTAGCTCCGCCCCTTCTGTGTGACAGTGACCAATCGAGCGCCTTTGTTCCGCCCCTCCTGTCTGACAGTGACCAATCGAGCGCCTTTGTTCAGCCCCTCCTGTCTGACAGTGACCAATCGAGCACCTTTGTTCCGCCCCTACTGTCTGACAGTGACCAATCGAGCGCCTTTGTTCCGCCCCTCCTGTCTGACAGTGACCAATCGAGCGCCTTTGTTCCGCCCCTCCTGTCTGACAGTGACCAATCGAGCGCCTTTGTTTCTCCCCTCCTGTCTGACAGTGACCAATCGAGCGCCTTTGTTCTGCCCCTCCTGTCTGACAGTGACCAATCGAGCGCCTGTGTTCCGCCCCTCCTGTCTCACAGTGACCAATCGAGCGCCTTTGTTCCGCCCCTCTTGTCTGACAGTGACCAATCGAGCGCCTTTGTTCCGCCCCTCCCGTCTGACAGTGACCAGTCGAGCAACTTTGTTCCGCCCCTCCTGTCTGACAGTGACCAATCGAGCGCCTGTGTTCCGCCCCTCCTGTCTGACAGTGACCAATCGAGCGCCTTTGTTCCGACCCTCCTGTCTGACAGTGACCAATCGAGCGCCTTTGTTCCGCCCCTCCTGTCTGACAGTGACCAGTCGAGAAAGTTTGCTCCGCCCCACCTGTCTCACAGTGACCAATCGAGCGCCTTTGTTCCGCCCCTCCTGTCTGACAGTGACCAGTCGAGAAAGTTTGCTCCGCCCCACCTGTCTCACAGTGACCAATCGATTGCCTTTGCTCCGCCTCTCCTATCTGACAGTGACCAATCGAGCGCCTTTGCTCCGCCCCACCTGTCTCACAGTGACCAATCGATTGCCTTTGCTCCGCCTCTCCTATCTGACAGTGACCAATCGAGCGCCTTTGCTCTGCCCCTCCTATCTGACAGTGACCAATCGAGTGCCTTTGCTCCACCTCTCCTGTCTGACAGTGACCAGTCGGGCGTCTTTGCTCCGCCCCTCCTGTCTCATAGTGACCAATCGAGCGCTTGTCTGCTGTTGGCCACAGTTCCTCCTGTCGTCTTTGTGCCAAGCTGAGGTCCCTCTGTGTTTTTCCTCATGAAAGCCTGATATCCAGCCCAAAATGAAAGTGGTGTCTTTCCTCCAGTATTATAGGTTTCATGTTGTGCATTGACATGTCGTTGGTTTGCGTTACTGCGATGGATCAAACACTGTGAGAAGTGAAAACACAGGAAAACACTCCTTTTTGCACTTAGGTCTTGGATTTGGAAGGATCTGTACACTGCAGATTTACTCGGGAATGTTCTCAGGAAATCTGTCAATTTTGTTCCCTTTTCTGGATTTTAGCTGAACTTAGATGTCCTAATTTTTCTGATGTAGGTTTTGCTTTAACCCGCGTAATCCAAGAGGAATTCATCTTCAGCAAAGGCTGGGGGCTGCAGGATGGGTCACAGCCTTAATAGATGTGTTTCCAGCATTATGAGAACAATGTAGGACACACAACTACGTGCCGGGGGCTAATGTGACGTGTCGGAAATTTTGTCGAAGCTCTGGGACACTGGGACTGTGCTCCATGACGGTGACGATCGCCCTGGAGTGGGCGTGGCTTGCTGTGGGTCACTGTTAACTAGGTTTGGTTTGTTTGAAATACAAAGGACTTATTTTGATGTCTTAGCTGTTGAGCTGGACCCACAAGTGAATAACTAGGTCGTAACAAAACAGCATCTCCCTCAGATTGAACCATCCTTTTATTAGCACTATTAACTGAAGATACGTCGTGACCATGTACAGAATAGAAGGAAAAGTTTTGTCTTTGAAATTCTGCTGGGTTATTTTGGTGAGCTTGCCGCGCGGCTCGTGACCCCCGTCCCGTTCTGGGACCTGCGGGGCCCCCGTTCTGGGACCTGCGGGGCCCCCGTTCTGGGACCTGCGGGGCCCCCGTTCCGCTGAGCCGCCTCCTGCAATCTGCATGCTAACTTCCACTTCCGCTTGATCTGCTGGCAGTAGGACGTCCAGCTCCTGTATTTCAGCCATGGTGAGATCTGCTCATGTCTGTTATGATCTCTGGGTGAAATGAGGGAGTTTGTCTTGTCACTGGGAATTCGCCCCCTCCCCCCTCCCCCCACCCACTCCCATATGCACACACCCAGGCAGGTCTGCAGACTTGATGTTTGCTCACACATCCAAGTAAACAGAAGGCTCCAAACCAGGAAGCTGGAGAATTTGTGTGTCATGGTTTCTTGGCCTGATACCCTGTGAACTTTACTGAATTCATGAGAGATACACATTGAACAGAGATGTGGAAATGTTAAGAATTCAGTCAGGACAGCGCGTCTCCCAAGCTGACCTCCATGGTCTGGCTTTTTCTGAACACTTTTTAAATTTTCCTATTTTAATTCTGACAATAAATTTTTTTTTTTATTATTATTTTGAATAAAAAATATAATGAAAAAAATATATTAAAAATATAATAAAAAAAAAGAGCCACAACATTTTTCCACCCTTACAATAACAAAAAATCTCCTTCGGTTTTTTTTCTCCAGCTAAGAATTGCTTGCCATAACAAAGCAAAGAATGCAAGAATTGCAGAGTCTTGATGACATGTGTGTGAAGTGTTACCACCTCCCCCTAGTGGGCAGAGACGGACACGCATGGCCTGAAGTTGCTGTGTCCAGGGTCGATTCAGGGGGCGCTTTGGTGCCTGACACAGGGGAGTAGAGGAAAGTGCTCAGGAGAAGCTTCTCAATAGGGTTGTGTCCTGAAAGCATATCCGTGCACCTCTGTTCACATAATGTGCGGCAGGCGGCTGGTGGGGAGCACATGTCAGAGGGATGTGGCTGCAGGCTCTTGCTGCCAGCGGCGATTAAAAAACCCCTCAGAGTGGCATGCGGCGGGAGCGCGGCCAGACTGGGGATGGAGTTCGTCGTTCTCTGCTCGTCACTGTCCGCTCTCCGCTGCCCACTGTTCGCTCGTCGGTGCCCCCTTTTCGCTGCCCACTGTCCGTTCGTCGGTGCCCCCTTTTCGCTGCCCACTGTCCGCTCGCCGCTGCCCACTCACCGTTGTCCGCTCGCCGCTCGCTGCTCTCCGCTCGCTGCTCTCCGCTCGTTCCTGCCCGCTCGCTGCTCTCCACTCGCTGCTCTCCGCTCGCTGCTCTCCGCTCGTTCCTGCCCGCTCGCTGCTCTCCACTCGCTGCTCTCCGCTCGCTGCTCTCCACTCGCCGCTCTCCGCTCTCTGCTCTCCGCTCGCTGCTCTCCGCTTGTAGCTGTCCGCTCACCACTGTCCGCTCTCTGCGCTTCCTGTCTGGATTTTGCTAAATAAATCGGGCCTAAAGGAGCGGGATGCGTGTCACTCCTCCACCGTCTCTCTGCTCTTGCAGTTCCTGGTCCTCTTTAAAGGCCGCAGATAGACTGACTCCGCTGCCCCCTGGTGGGTGTCCCGTGGCATCTTCCTGAGCTCCTCTGCCGTAAACATGGCTGGCTCGTTACATCTTTATTATGGTTACTATTCAGCTCAAAGTGCTTCACATACGAGGCTGAAATAAAACCAAAGACTGAGAAGCAGCTAACAGGACACTGAAATTCTAGAAGGATGGAATATCCGTACAAAACAGTATAACGTGAAGATGTTGGGGAGTCATTCATTGTGGCTGATAAGTACAACCAATGCTGTAAGGATTAAAAAGCACTGCAGAAATCTCGGTTATGGTCATCCATTTATTTATTACCAAAAACTATTTCAGTAATATGGTTTATAGTTCTTAGCTCCTTAACAATTAGTACATTATTTCAGCTCAGAATTACTGAAGAATGATGTCTTCAGACAATATGCCTGATTTATTATAAATACAAATTAAATGAACTAACAACTAATCTGAGCCAATGAAGAGCTCAGCTAGAGGAGCATCAGCAGCGGCCCCCCGAGGGTCCTAAACCCTAACCCTGCCCTAACCCTAAACCCTAACCTAACCCTGCCCTAACCTAACCCTAACCCTACCCTAACCCTCATTTTTTCTTCTTCTGTCTAAGACTTTGCCACCTTGTCATCTTGCACGGCTAATGTACAGAGTCCCAGAGCGTCAACAATTCAGCAGAAATCAAATCAAATTGCACAGTAGTGTGTGTAGGAGTTCGACCTTGTGGCCAAATAAAATACGGTCCATTGCCCCCGGTGTGGGGGCCGTTTCTGCTGCCCCCTGCCTCTAGCTGATGCTTCTTCTTTCACTCTTTCCTCTGCTTTAATATGTCTCCTGTCCCAGAGTTCTGTCCCACTCTAGCATTCAGGAGTAATTTGGTAGAATTTAAAGTACATGAGGATTCCTTTCTGTGTGGAATGAGGGTTACGGAGGCCTGCAGTCCACGCAAGTACGAAGTTACGGCATCTTTAAGAAACATTCGCACTTGTGAAACGGCTTTAAAATGTGTTCATTTTTTATTACAGTATCTTACATTATACATGCATCTTTTACATTATATTGCGTGAGGTTTAAGTAAGAACTTCATAGTTGTCTCTCCCTCCCACACACACACACACACACACACACACACACACACACACACAGCATTCCTGTGCCTGAGCCAAAGTTAAAGTCTGGCCTGCTAGCTGAGGAGGCGCTGCGGAGGCACTGAGGTCCTCTCCACCTGCCCTCGGGATGCTCTGTCTGGGGGTCAGATGCTGTAAAAACAATCCAGAGGGAATGCAAGGGTTACTGAGGAGCTGGAAAGCGCCGGAACTGGCTTCTCGGGGAGCTGATTTTCAGAACGAGGGCTCTGAGCGTCCTTGCCATCACGGTCCGCCATGGGTGTGTGAAGGTTCAGGATGCAGCCTTGGCCTGCATTGTATTTTGACAGTGAGATCATTCTCTGCTTTCTCTTCTTCTTCATCCAGCCGCAATCAAACAACAACAAAAACAATGTAGGGGGCGGAAACAAAGACGGCGGCTCTTCATCCGTCCCCATGGTACCTCCTCCTCCTCTCAACTCGCCTTCGTTTTCTTACACCTGTCCGTCGCCATTGTGGCTTCGCTTTTGGTTTGAATCGTCTTTTTGCCTTTTCACTCCGTTCTGTTTGGCCCAACCTGCTTCCCGTCTCGTTCTCCACATTTCACCTTTTACGAGCTTTCCGCTTCACCACCGTTGTTAAACTGCGTCGAGGCAACAGACGCTTCGCGCAAAGCGCATGCATCCACGTCTGGCTCCTGTTTTACGCACGACTCCTCCGAAATGTTTCCGTCTGTCCCCCTTTTGGGTTGTTTTTTTAAATAAAGCATCTCCTTATATTTTGTGAGGGTCGGCATGTGCTTGGTTCGCCCCCAAATACTGATGGGCTCTGCAGTCACCTGAGATGTCATTCCTCATGACTTTCTTGCCTAATTGACATATTAATTCTGGTGTTATTGTGCTATTTTGTTAAGGGTTTGACCACCTTGGTCTTTTGATGAAGAAATGAGTGCATGAAGTTCACAGTAGGTGGGTTAATTAAATATTAACCCATTAATTCCTTTAGGATTAAATTTCTAATTGGCTGACGCAACATTGTAGTCTGAGGAAATGCGAGACGGGAGCCAGAATTATTTGGAAACATCTGGATAAAGATGCAGCCTCCTTGTAAATGGGAAGTAATGCAGCTTCTGAGAAACTCTGGGATGTCGAGGCAGACCGGTTCACATGCCCGAGATCTTGCCGATTAATGATAAGTAAGAGGTTTCGTGAGGCAGGGAGATTGGCCTGCATGGGCTTGCTGAGTCTGCATCTTTGGGTCCGGTCCTGTCTGAGCCCTGTTGGTGTGGTACGGCTGTGGTTGGCTGCGATGTCCCTGAGAAGGGGGCACCACTGACTTGATAGCGATATGATGCCTTTTTGAGTGGGGGGGTGGACAAAGATGCCGGCCTGGACCCCTGCCCCCCTCCCAGCCATCCTTGCCTTTTATTTCTGATTTTCGTCTCACCATGCTCACATGCCGTAGCCGTTTAGTCCCTATAACTTTCTGTGCCCGTCCTCCATTGTTAACTGACTTATTACCATCTCCACCTGTACTCGGCCATCTTGTTTTGGGCCCTGCAGTGTTCAGCTTTCCACTGCACGCTCACGGGCTGTGTATTACCTACATGCTAAACACTAGTGATGGACAAAATGATGGCCTCATGAGCCATTTGCTGTATTTTTGTGGTCCCACAAGATGGCGCTGTTGGTTTGTTTTCGGGTGTGCTTTGTACAGAGAGCACCATCTAGTGGCGTCAAAAATACAGAAAATTATTAACAAGGCATCATTTTGTCCATCACCACTAAACTCTCTCTCCTACCTCCTCCAGGAGCCTCAAACCACTGTTGTTCACAACCCTGCTGATAGTGTCAAGGTAGGCCCTCGCGTCCCTCTCCCCTGTTCCCTTGGCTGTATTTGTTCCTTTTCTCCTCGCAAATGAGATGTTCTGGTTGGCCCAGATGCCCAGGGCTGAAAGGGCTGATACTTTCATTGACACTTGTAAAGATGCTTCTCGCAGAACTTGGTGGGCCGCTTTGTGAGTATCGCTGACACATTCTCTCTGTGTGTGTCTCTGTTTGCCTGTCGTGTCCTTATGTTCCCTCTCTCTGTATTTTCTTGCTTTTCGTTTTTTGTTCCCTCTTTCTCAGGGCTCCACCGAGAGCTCCAACACCACAGAAGAGGAGGAGATGAAAGCTAGTAAAGGTACTTTCTTGCCGTGACGGGCCTGCTCTGCATGTCTCTGGGCCTGCCCTCCATGAGGTTCTGATCCCTGTGCTGTTAGCCTGGTCCCGGGTCCGCCGATGGGGCTGGGAACACTGATGTGGCACTATCCTGCTCTCCCTTGGCTCGAGATGCTGATGCCGCCATTGTGCTCTTCCTGTAGTCAGGGTCCCGTCTTGTAGCAAAGGGCACTCAGGCCATGTGGCCATGAGCCGAACAGAAAACGAAGAAAAGATAGTCAGTCGGCACGTAACGGGAGATGAGAGGGAAAAGAAAATGCATGTCCCAACCCAGGACTCCGTCATTTTAAGATATAATTTGTGTATTCAGAAGTGTATGTACTTTAATATTTTGAATGTTAATTTTGACTCTGTTAGTTCCATACAGATGTGTTCTCGCATCCACAGTTTGATGTAATGTTTCACTTGTAACTATAACCATTGAGATCAAATGGAGTTAAAGGGGGAACGGCTCCAGTGTGCCTGTGCCGCCTCCCAGCTGCACTTTCTGTCTCCTGATTGGGTGGTTGCAGTGTCGGGGCACGGGGCCAGCTGCGACAGTGCCGTGATGAGCCAGTGCAGCGCCACTGAAGAGCCGCCAATGCAGCGTCTGCTGGCCAGTAAGCCCCGCCCACCGGTCACTCCTTACCCGACTGTGATTGGCCAGCTCCTGGGTGATGTTCTGCCCCTTCCTGCTTTTCTGCTTCTTCACACTGGGGCTCCCGGTTCTTGTCGTCCCTTCGGATCCTTGGGCTGTGCTCCCTGTTAACCCATGTACTGGATGTTCTCCTGCCGCTCATCTCTACTTCGTGGCTTTTCATTTTCTCCGTATTTTCCGGAGAATTGGAGCGTATTCCTCCTGTATACCCCGGCCAGTGGCAGCACTGCTCTGCACCTTCCCCTCCTGTAGATACCTCCTTCCCAGTCTCTTCCCAGTGCATGTGCTACTCGGCACTGGACTGAAATCTGACCCTTCTCCTATGGATAGACGTATCACTTGGGAAAAGGTTCTTCTCTTCACCATGTCCTCAGTTTCTCTCCTCTTCCTTTGTCCCCCAGCCTAGTCTAAGGTGCTTTTTCGCCTGCAGAACCTTTCCCTGCTTTCTATGTGACCATGGCGGTTGGCCCCATCCTTATCATACCTCCACGCCCGCCACATTTAGTGGGGTATGGTTACTGCCATGCTTCCCGCTTCCCACTTCCTGTTTTTCTCTGGTATCCGCTTCTCATAAAGCACTCTTGCCCTCGGTGGATTTCCGTGTGTGTTTGTGGGACAGTCAGGACAGAGAAAGGTGAATCTGTGGCCAACGCCTCTGGTTATTTAAGGAGAGAAATGCCTCTGTGATTTCCTCGCCGACTCTTCTTGCCAAGGTGCCCGCGGGTCTCCCTGCACACACAGATGTTCTGCCACGCCGAGCTCCCCTGGCAGCCACTGCGACTGCTGTGTTTGCCTGCCCCTTGTGAACCCGAAGCATGTCCTGTGTAGCTGTTTTGATGGCTGTTATCTGTTAATCGGCTGTTTTATGTGTGACCCCGTGAATGACTCGCCTGTCTGTCCTGTGGCTTGTGGTCTTGTGTGTCCTTTTTCATCACTTACAACTGACCCTTTGCATGATGCGCAGGACATTCATCCACAGTTGAAGCATGTCCCCGCAGTCTGCTGGCTGGGGACAGCACTGCGCGTCAGTGTGAACACTGTGCACTGCACTTTCTGCACCTTTCACTTTGTCGTGTTCTCATAACCCTCATGATCACTTACTCAGCCTCATAGCTACTTAACACGCTATAAGAGACAGTGAAGGGAAACAACTCAACATTTAAAAATTGAACATTTAAGAAGGTGGAAACATAGAACTTGTGAACATTCCACCGACACTGGGATAGTAGAACTTGTGAATGTTCCACCGACACTGGGATAGTAAAACATTCCACCGACACTGGGATAGTAGAACTTGTGAATGTTCCACCGACACTGGGATAGTAGAACTTGTGAATGCTCCACCGACACTGGGATAGTAAAACATTCCACCGACACTGGGATAGTAAAACATTCCACCGACACTGGGATAGTACAACATGTGAATGTTCCACCGAATACTGGGATAGTAGAACATGTGAATGTTCCACCGACACTGGGATAGTAGAACATGTAAACATTCCACTGACACTGGGATAGTAGAACATGTGAATGTTCCACCGACACTGGGATAGTGAAACATGTGAATGTTCCACCGACACTGGGATAGTGAAACATGTGAATGTTCCACCGACACTGGGATAGTGAAACATGTGAATGTTCCACCGACACTGGGATAGTAGAACATGTGAATGTTCCACGGACACTCGGATAGTAGAACATGTAAACGTTCCACCGACACTGGGATAGTAGAACATGTAAACATTCCACCCACACTGGGATAGTACAACGTGAACATTCCACCAAGTTTGACATTGATAGTGAAGGGAAGTATGTTTTGATATTAAAAGGTATGGATTGGTTTGCTTTATCTGATTGAGTTTGGTGCTATATACCTATTCTTTGATCCATCTCTTTGCCCTCCCTCACAGGAAAAAAATCACTGTTGAAAATTCACAGTATAACTGTAAACTTGTTTGCCAGTTTTGTGAATTGATACACGTTTCATGGATCTACTGTGTAATCTACTGTTAAACTGTAAGCTTTCTGACTGTGAAGTTCACCAGTTTACAGTTAAGCTGTAGACAGTTCAGGGATCTACTGTGAACTACTTTACAGTCAAACTGTTAATTTCAGTGTCACGATTCATGGTTCTGCTGTGAACTTTATAGTCAGATCCACTATAAATTTAACAATCCCTTTAATAGTGAAACTGCTTGTCCTGTTCATTAGTGCCTCCTACACCATGACTTAAAACTTACTGCACAAAATTACCTTCCAAAATTACCTTACTCTTCCATGGTGGAAAGGATGAAAGTTCATAGTACATCGAAGTGTTTCATGTAAATTTCATTATCAAAATTATTAAATGCCAGAAGAGGTGACCATGAACTTCAATGTAAAACAAGAATTTGCACTTATAAAACATTAATGGTCAAACTGTAAACTTTATAGTAGAACTATGAAAGATTAAGGATTAACTGTAAATTTCACAGTTTTACTGTGAACTTTCGCAGTGCATTTTTCCTGGGTTTCCACCCACTCTTGCTAATTTCCTCCCTCCTTTCTCTGCCTCCTACCAAATCCTCCCCCTGTATTTTCAGCTCGGAAGCAGGAGATCATCAAGATCACAGAACAGCTGATTGAGGCCATCAACAATGGAGACTTCGAGGCTTATACGTAAGCTGCAGCCCGTATCTCACTTCTCAGAACCTGTGCGGGTCCGTCGCTGATGTCTTGCGCGTCCCTCCACCTTCAGGAGAATATGTGATCCTGGCCTGACCTCCTTCGAACCGGAAGCGCTTGGGAACCTCGTGGAGGGAATGGACTTCCACAAGTTCTACTTTGAGAACTGTAAGAAGCTCTTCTGTTCCGGGTTTTTTTTGTGTGGCGCCGTGACATTATGCATAATTCCTCATCGTGTCTTTTTCTGCTTTTGACGTAGGGGGTCATTTCTAGCTGCATGTATACATGAGTGTGTGTGTGTTCACAGTGTTGAGTAAGAACAGCAAGCCGGTGCACACCACCATCCTGAACCCGCACGTGCACCTGATCGGCGAGGACGCCGCCTGCATCGCCTACATCCGCCTGACGCAGTACATCGACAGCCAGGGCCGGCCTCGCAGCTGCCAGTCGGAGGAGACGCGCGTCTGGCGTCGCCGCGACTCCAAGTGGCTCAACGTGCATTTCCACTGCTCTGGGGCACCAGCTGCACCCCTACAGTGAACTCCCAGCAGGCAGGTGTGTGCATAGATGTTTGAAATTCCTTGGTAGATGCGCCAGTACCTGCACAAAGGCACACGCATGCATGGACACCCACTGGTAAGGTTTATACCACTCAAGGTGCATATACTCGGGTGTATTTGGTGCATGCTGTCAAGTGTGCATGTATGCACACGTCTGTTTCTACATACATGTACATAAGTAGGCGTGTTTGAGTGTGGATCACTTGCAGACTGCCGAAGTAAGGCCTGCCTGCAGGAAATTGCTTGATGATAAAGCCAGCAGTGGTATTTACCTGCAGTAAAGCCATGTATTAACATGGGGCCCCCAAACCTTAAGTGTGGCCCCAGAAACAAGAATCCCATTCCTGGGCAAAGCGTGTAGTTACCGGTACGCTCGGTCACAATCATGTGGTGTATCTCGCTCACTGGGATTTCATTCCTAAAATGACTCCTCCCTCCCCTACCCCCCACTCCCCGCCCTCTGTCTTGGGCAGCTCGCCTGATTTCTTAGGGAGGCTGGAGCACTTCGTCTCCAAAGTTGGATCGGCGCCCAAGGCTGGTTGGAGATGACGTCTCAGCGTTAAACAAAAAAAAAATTGAGGGAAATAAAGTTAAAAAAAAAAAATATATACAAATGTAGAAACCACCTGAGAGCAGCACCACTAATCCAGTGTAATCCTAGGCTAGTCAGACGGTGGGGGCCAGTTGCCGTGGCAGCTCGGCCTTGGGGGTCAGTGCATGCACCTGCTGCCCACAAGGGGGCGCCGAGTCGCCCCTTTTCCACGGATCCAGCTTCCTTGCCCGTTTACAATGTCCAGAAGGTGTGTTAAAATATATCTTAAATTACGTTTATATATGCATAAAATTACTATAATAATGATAATGAGTTGTGTAAGACAAACATTTGTGTAAGTAAACATAGGAGATGCAGAAAGTGACGTTCAGACTGAAACAGGAAAAAAATGCACACAAACCTGAAATTTTTGAATGTATATTTCAGGCTTTGGACGCAACTCTTCACGTGTGATAGGGTGTGTATTCTTAGACAAAATAAGTGAGTCTCAGAATTTGAAGCACCAAAGTCTAGACTTTAGGCATTTAAAACATTTTAATGTTAGTTTTTTTCTTCGGAAGAGTGGGACAGATTCTTTTCGTACCTGGCTGCGTGTTTCTCGAACTCTTGAGTTATTGTATTTCGGGGTTTTTCTGTTTCCAGCAAAATAATTTTTAAAAGGGGGATATTTTTAATTTAAACTACATATTATGTATTTATGTATGTAGGCATGTGTATGTATGTGTATGTACACACATGCAAGTATAGATGTTATGTAAATATAAGAGCGAAAAGTGAAATTTGAGTTTCACTTTCAGGGTTTAAGAAAAGAGTTTTGTGTCTTTGTACTGTCTGTATGAAAAACCTCCCCTTCTGCTGCTTACTAGGCAAAAAAATATATATGTACACAAATATGTGTGTGTGTGTGTGTATATACATATATATTTTAAAAAAAGGCACAAAGACAGAACTCTAAACCTCCGCTGGGTTGGGGTGTCTCACTGCACCAGCTCCCTTCCCGGCCACACTTGAAGTTGCAGAATGTGCACTGTGTTCCGCGCTGAGGATGGAAGCCCTTAGGGAGCTCAGGGGTCACTGGGGCCGCAGAGCGACTCTGACCGTCACTCGAGCCGTTTCTGTCCAGGCAGAGCTGCACGCAGCTCTCGTGCCGTCCCGCGCAGACCTTCATTTCCGAACCCCAAACTGATGCCATTTTGGGCAATTTAAAGGGAGAGGTTTTCCTTTTGTTTATTTTTTTAATGGCGCGAACTGTTTAGCATGCTCGCTTTGAGACTCGATACTGTTACGTTCACTGTAGGTGGACATTCTGCAATTTCAGGTTGGCCTTTCCCTGCGGGGGACTTGGGGAACGGGGGACTCCAGACCGTTGATTTTTCACCCCACCTCGTCGTGCGTCAGTCTGCCCCTTTGGGTGGTGTTGCTTTTGTTGTCCCGTGACATTTGTTTCGCCCAGTGTCTTCTATTGCTGACCCTGTCAGGCCGGTTAAGGACCGTACACTGTTCCTGCTCGGGTGGGGAATGTGCTCGTGGTTACTTGTCACATGATCTGAGGTTTCACAGGGTGATTATTCAAGTGTATGTTTCAAGCAAGGGTTTAGTCTGTTGATTTTTATCGTTCCTGTTTGTGGTGCTTGTGGCAGTGGTGTTCTCGTGATGTCTCGTATATTTTTTTTTCCTAAAAGTAGTTGTGGAATTGGATAAGAACGTTCAAGCCCAGGGTATTTTGTAGGGAGGGAGTCAAACACACACACACACACAGATACAGACAGCGACAGACACACACACACTCACAGACACATGGGAACGGTACCCATGAATCTGTAGTATGGTTACAGATATCAAACGGCACAGTATACTGGTGTGTGATCCGAGTGGGAGAATGAGAGGGAGAGAGAGAGACACACACACACACACACACACACACACAAGTTTGCACAGACTACAAGCGGGGCTGTATATCAAGATGAAACAGCCAGCCAATCAGTTAGTCCGGATCTTCCAGGAGGGTTTGCTGATTGGAGGAGCAGTATGTTTTCAGTATAGGCCAATGGGAGAGAATTTACAAACAGAGGTGGGTGGTGAGGGACAATTCCCCAAAAATGAAGAACTTCTGCAACAACATTTTCTATAGATATATAAATTGTGACACTGTGCCTCCCCCCCCCGCTCCCCGCCTTGTTCTGCATTCTCGCGCCCCTGTGTAACTCGCTGTCCAGCTCGTCATATCACTGCCGTATCGCGACCCACGTGACGTACTCTAAAATGTCAGTATATCCCCTCCTGGATTGATGTATGCTGTAGGGGCTGGCTGCCTCGTCCAGCCACACAGGGTTCACTGTATGTATGTAGGCGTGCAAGGCCAAGGATTCTGCGTGTGGATGACAATTAGCTGTTGCAGTTCACTGCAAAGCCAATAGGCGGAACAAGAGACACTAATCGAGGGTAGTAAAGTACACAACTGGCAGTGCAATGCCAGTGCTCAGCTTGTTTGCAGTGTACTCAATCTTGATTATTAGAAGCCACACAGATTATTAAGAAAAAAAAATATATATGCAGTTTTACAAAAAGGAAGATATATGCATGTGTACTTTCTGGTTAAAACACTTAAAATAAATCTATGTTAGTTGCATCTGAGGTAAATGAACTGGTCCATCTTAAGTGGGGAATCACCTTTTAAGAGAATTGGTGAAATGGAGAGGCCTCCGCTTGGTAATACTCCATCCTTATTAGCCAATCTGCTGCATTGTGACAGTGTATTATGGGCCAATCTCAATATATGCTGAGTTTTAAATTTGGATGCTGGTTTTTGCATGATGACAATTTAAAAACATGAAGTAACAAAACTCAAGTGTTTGAATGTTAAGTCTTCATCATAAGTTTGTTATTACTGACTTGATCTGAAAAGTATTTAATAAAAATAACCTTTAATGCTCCTGTCTGCCTCAGTACTTCGTGGTTGGCCGTGATCCTGCAAACCGAAATCTTCAAACAGCAGCACATACAGATTATATTGGTTCAGTATTTCCAGACTACAACAGACTTCTGACAGACCAGTTGTTACATTCAGTCGATGCATCTATATCACTAAACACTATTTGTTATGCTTACAGAATGCCAGAGAATTTCCCCTTGTTCTCCAATTATAACTTCTTATCTCAGTAGGTTTCATGTGGTTAAGGGAGTATTACCTATTGGTGGACAAAATGACGCTTCATGAACCATTTGCTGTATTTTTTGACCCCACTAGATGGCGCTCTCTGTTCAGAAAAGGGCACAAATATGTCCCAAAGCAAACCAAAAACACCACAAATGGGTCATGAGACATAATTTAGTCCATCATTAAAAATCTGAAAAATATGGTGAGAGCAGAGATTAGGTTTGCTAAAATCGAACACTCACTGGAGCCTGGCAAGCAGAGAACAAGCAAAGAGCAAGCCCACCACCAGACAGAATCTGTGGGTACGTCCAGCTTCAGAAATGAGAGACACCAAACCATTTACTGTGACTCTGGGTTTCCCAAATTTGATGAGTCAGTTGAGACTGATTTAAAAGTTGAAAACTTGCTGGTCACAAACTTGATCCTTTGCTGCATTCTTGTACAAAAAACAGTTCGGATAAAGAGAAACCACCGCCTCATCTAGGAGAGGGGTTTCTAAAACATTTAATGTCTCTTGTAGAGCTCTCAGGTCACCCTTATAACAACAAAACCACACACCTCCAGCCTTTCTACGCATTTATTGCAGACAATATTGCCATCGCAATATAAGTTACAAAAAAAATACAGATAACAGGTTCTGTAATGTGGATGACAGCTTTGGTTCATTGCAGCTTGAATAACTTTCCCAGTCTTCAAATCCAAACCTATGTGACTGAGAAGGACTGTGCGTTAGACTTGGGAATTGCTCTAGATACGCAGATCTCTCGAATGGAATTTTGTAATTTGATCGTCTGTCATAGAAGCACATGAAGTTCCCACTCTACCTCCACTTTAGGATCTGCTGGATGTACCATGACACCATGCACTTTTCACGCCTCTCCTTCAGAAGTGAAAAGGTCATGGCCTCGCTTCTACCAATTGGCTGGCCTTCCTAGGCCAGTGGGGACGAAAGTCTACTGAGATCATCCAGTTAAAAGAGGCAGAATAACCAAGATCTGTTGGCCCTTGGTCACCGTCTCAGTCCATGGAAAGCCAGTCCTCATCATAGGTCTCAGTGCCAGGCAGCCCTACCGCCTAAAATCCAAACACTCATCGCCAACCACTGCTCTGAAGCTCCTCCCTCAGCCAGGTGGGCGCCGTCTGCCCCATGCGGCCCAGCAGCCTCAGCAGGTCGAAGTTGTGCTCGCGGTAGTACTCCGAGAGAAAGATGCGTGTCTGCAACACAGGGAAGTGTCCAGTCAGAAGGAGCCACACAGCCAAACACACTTACCTTCAACTTATATTCAACTTCATTAAGAAAGGCTTCATATTTTTTTACCATAAACACTGTGTACCGAACGGAACAAATTGAACACGATGGCTTTTTTGGTACAAAGTGTTTTCGAGTGTTGCTATGTCCATTGGGGTAAACAAAAGCGCGTATGTGGTGAGGTTCCAGACGGCACCTCCGGCGCCATCGCCGGGTACTTCCTGCCTTTGCCCAGGCACTTGGTTCGGCCCCCGTCCAGTTTCTGGCACCAGAACCCTTTACTCTTGTCAAACCTGAAAGAGGAACCGGAGACGGACTGGTTTCACAGCGATACTCGAATGTTCTGTAGGAGAGAATGAAGGCAAATAACGGGCCTTTGGCAGATAGAGACCGGGAGGAACTCACGTCAGAACCTCTGCGTAACTGTAGTACGGTGTGACCGGCAGGAACTTCTGGATACCATCCATCACTAGAACCGGGTCTGAGCGGAACAGGGAGCCGTCCACGATCATGATCTGGACAAGAGACGGTAATCCAGCTCGTCAGACTGGGTCCGTCGCATATGAGTCAGAAGAAGGACAGAGCCGGAGCAGGAGAACACACTGTGTGACCTGATGTTCCGGATGTGTGGAGAATGGTGTGTCTTTGCCTTGAATGTGAAGCAGGCAGCGTTCAGGGTAATATGCTCCAAAGCGCTAGGCACTGCCTGACTGGGACGTGCAGATGGGGGTGGGCAGGGGAGTGTTTGGGTACCTGGCCAGCCTGGTAGTGGCGTAGCCAACGCTCCAGGTGAGAAGCATAAGCACCTGGGCTCAGGCTGCTTCGCTGAAGGGCCAGAAGCTCTGGGGATGAGGACAGAGCTGCTGTTGCGACCTGGTGGAAGGTGTAGTTCAGGGCAGTGGGGTTGCGGCGCGCCCTCTGGTGCTGCAGACAAAATGGTGCATAAAAAGAATCGAAGAAATTAAAGAAAAAACGTGAAAATTTAAATAATGTCCTTTAATATCCTAATCCTGGTTCTAGTATATTTGGGTTCTCATTCCCCATAAGCATTTACTAATTGATTTAGTAAATTCTTTTGCTTTTCCACTGCCACCAAGATCGGAAGAGTTTTCTACTGTAGCGTACCCGAGTCCGAGCCCGAGCCGTACCCGAGCCGAGTCCGAGCCGTACCCGAGTCCACGCCGTACCTGAGCCGAGTCCGAGCCGTACCCAAGTCCGAGCCGTGCCCGAGCCGTACCCGAGTCCAAGCCGTGCCCGAGCCATACCCGAGTCCGAGCCGTGCCCGAGCCGTACCCGCGCAGACATGGCCCTGCTTACTAACAGTGACCAAACCGAGCTGGTCGCATCACCACCATCTGATTGGTTGAAATGCACAGAGATACCACTGTTCTGCGCATGGACAATCTGAAGGAAAAAGCGTATATTTTATATATTAGTCAATATTACTAGTATCGCGATGTACTCAGGCACTGAAGACTTGGAATGTGAAAATATCCAACCTCCTCCTTGGAAAAAGTCCTCCAGTACAGCTGACACAAATTTGCACAAGTTAATGCTAATCCTGCTAGCGTTTGATGCTAATATAACGCGGTGATTGTGACTGACGTCGTAGCGGTAAGCAGCACATAGTAAATCACGATGTACGTCGCGTAAACGTTAAAAATCAGGGCCTCTTCAGGGCCTCTGTCGCTCTCCAAAGCCGGCAGCGCCTTTACAGAGCCGACCCATCTGCAGTGGAAAACCAGAGTGAACTGGAACTGCGCTGTAACTGGTTTCTCTGTGGTGTGGATCGGGCTCGGCTCGGTTCCTGTATGCCAGTGGAAAAGTGGCGTAGTGGTTTGACTTAAAAAAAAAAACCTACATCTTCTTCTTGCACAGGCAGGATGCATGAGGGGTTCGCGTGAGCGGAGGACACACCTGGTACCAGGAGTACGCTCGCTCAGTGGGGTTGGTGAGCAGGGCCAGGATCTTAGCTTGGGGCAGCAGGGCGGCTGCTCGGCGTGGTGCCACACTCGAGTGAAAATAGCCAGCACTCTTCTCAAACACGAAGTCTGTGCTGGCGTTGGATGGCAGCGGGAAGAAGTCCATGTACCTGCAAGAAGATGTGAGCACGTGTAGACAACTCCTGCTTCAGAGAAGCAGCCGCTCCTTCCGTCTGTCCTCAGCCATCAAGCCGTCAGCCCGTTCACAGCTTGTTAGTACCTAAGCGATCCGGGTAATCGGTGTCTGCTGCACTGGAGGATATCTCAGCTCTGACGTTACAGCCATGACCCCTGTACAGTTACTTTATCACACTGTCTCGCTTGCACACTCTGTTGGGTGCTTCTCTGTCTTTAGTTTCTTTGTGACCAAGTGTGGCTGGACGAGCCACATTGCAGTGTAGGCCTACTTGCCAATAAATCTTAAATCATGAATCTTATCAGTTTATCAAAGATACATATTAATGACAGGAAGACTTAAGGTAACTGCACACTGTCGCTTAAGCACTGTTACCAATCGATGCCATGGTGGTAGTTGGGCCCACTGAAGAACTGGACCTCCTCAAAGGTGACTGGGCTGGGGAAGCTGCTCACGACAGCAGGGTGGAGGCTCAGGAAGCTGTGCAGGGCCGTGGTGCCTGGAAAGGGTGGAGCGGGGCTCGGTCCTGTCTGCTCATCGCTCAGTTGGCAGGTGGATGCTAAACCGCTTCCATTTTATAATAGGTTCTACTACTGGAGCAAAAAACACTGCGGACATATTAATGTCTCCTCATAACAGGCAACTGGAATAATGTCACTGCAGGACTGTATTCTTAACCTCTGCAGTTTCACAAACTGGAATGTTGTTTACTGGCTTTGTGTGTGTGTGTGTGTGTGTGTGTGTGTGTGTGTGTGTGTGTGTGTGAGAGAGAGAGAGAGAGAGAGAGATGTATACATTACTTTAGAAATCACCACAGATCCATAAACCGGACCTGGCCTTGTGTCTTTATGCACAGTGAACCAATGCTGGTCCGAATCCGCTTTCGGGATTTGAAACACACCAGGACCACATACAGTGGGGCAAAAAAGTATTTGGTCAGCCACCGATTGTGCAAGTTCTCCCACTGAAAATGATGGCAGAGGTCAGTAATTTTCATCATAGGTACACTTCAACTGTGAGAGACAGAATGTGAAAAAAAAATCCATGAATTCACATGGTAGGATTTTTAAAGAATTTATTTGTAAATTAGGGTGGAAAATAAGTATTTGGTCAATTCAAACAAGGAAAATCTCTGGCTCTCACAGACCTGTAACGTCTTCTTTAAGAAGCTTTTCTGTCCTCCACTCGTTACCTGTCTTAATGGCACCTGTTCGAACTCATTATCTGTATAAAAGACACCTGTCCACAGCCTCAAACAGTCAGACTCCAAACTCCACTATGGCCAAGACCAAAGAGCTTTCGAAGGACACCAGGAAAAGAATTGTAGACCTGCACCAGACTGGGAAGAGTGAATCTACAATAGGCAAGCAGCTTGGTGTGAAAAAATCAACTGTGGGAGCAATTATCAGAAAATGGAAGACATACAAGACCACTGATAATCTCCCTCGATCTGGGGCTCCACGCAAGATCTCATCCCGTGGGGTCAAAATGATCATGAGAACGGTGAGCAAAAATCCCAGAACCACACGGGGGGGGACCTGGTGAATGACCTGCAGAGAGCTGGGACCAAAGTAACAAAGGTCACCATCAGTAACACACTACAACGGCAGGGAATCAAATCCTGCAGTGCCAGACGTGTTCCGCTGCTGAAGCCAGTGCATGTCCAGGCCCGTCTGAAGTTTGCCAGAGAGCACATGGATGATACAGCAGAGGATTGGGAGAATGTCATGTGGTCAGATGAAACCAAAGTAGAACTTTTTGGTCTAAACTCAACTCGTCGTGTTTGGAGGAAGAAGAATACTGAGTTGCATCCCAAGAACACCATACCTACTGTGAAGCATGGGGGTGGAAACATCATGCTTTGGGGCTGTTTTTCTGCTAAGGGGACAGGACAACTGATCCGTGTTAAGGAAAGAATGAATGGGGCCATGTATCGTGAGATCTTGAGCCAAAACCTCCTTCCATCAGTGAGAGCTTTGAAGATGAAACGTGGCTGGGTCTTCCAACATGACAATGATCCCAAACACACTGCCCGGGCAACAAAGGAGTGGCTCCGTAAGAAGCATTTGAAAGTCCTGGAGTGGCCTAGCCAGTCTCCAGACCTCAACCCCATAGAAAATCTGTGGAGGGAGTTGAAAGTCCGTGTTGCTCGGCGACAGCCCCAAAACATCACTGCTCTCGAAGATCTGCATGGAGGAATGGGCCAAAATACCAGCTACTGTGTGTGCAAACCTGGTAAAGACCTATAGTAATCGTTTGACCTCTGTTATTGCCAACAAAGGTTATGTTACAAAGTATTGAGTTGAATTTTTGTTATTGACCAAATACTTATTTTCCACCCTAATTTACAAATAAATTCTTTAAAAATCCTACCATGTGAATTCATGGATTTTTTTTTCACATTCTGTCTCTCACAGTTGAAGTGTACCTATGATGAAAATTACTGACCTCTGCCATCATTTTCAGTGGGAGAACTTGCACAATCGGTGGCTGACCAAATACTTTTTTGCCCCACTGTATGGGCCAGAGTTAAACTGAATGTTACCAGATCCAGCCTGTATCTGCACCAGAGTCAAAGATAAATTTGGATCCAGTTGAAATGGGGGCAGTGAGTGACTCAGTGGGTTTAAGTCTCTCTGTCTGTGATTTGAAGGTTGCTGGTTTGAGCCTCAGCAGAGGGTTCTGCCCATTAGCTGACCCTGCACTGCCCACCCCCACACCCCCCCAAGCTATGGGGAGTAAGATGGGGTCAGTGGGGTAAAAAAAGTCTCTCTTGCTTGTGCAAATAAAGCATGTTTGTTGTTTAAATGTGGTTCAGACCCTTTTTCCCCCAGACTGACTAGTTCTGCTCCAGGATCCCTGAGCTATGTGGCTGGTGTGTGGCTCAGTGGAATAAGTCTCTGTGTTTGTGAACAGGAGGTTGCCAGTTCGAGCCCCGGCCTCACTGGAATGGTTACGTGTCTGTGGGCCCTTGATCAAGGCCTTTAACCCCCTGCTCTGGGGGGGGGTGCATGCTGTCTGACTTCATATATATAGAGTAGGTAAGTGATGTGTTCTAGTGTAAATGTACAAATAAAAGCTTAAACTCTGTTCCCGGCATCCTGGAGCAGACACCTTAATAAATGCTTTTATTTGCACAAGTACAGCTACACATCTCTTTAGAATATAGGATCAGTCAGCTAAAGGCCTCATTCAAGGGCCCACAGACATGTAACCATTCCAGTGGGGCTGGGGCTCGAACCGGCAACCTCACGCTCACAAGCACAGGGACTTAGACCACTGTGCCACTCACCAGCCACATACGCTAAAGGGGGATTCTGGAGCTGAATTAGTCTACAGTGAGTCTGATGCACATTTAACAAACATGCTTTATTTGCACAAGTACATTGGAAGGCTTCTCTTCATAGCATGAGGGTCACAGTGCAGGGTCAGCTAATATATAGCACCTGCTGTTCAGGTCAGGTCTCAACCCTACAACCTTCTGCTCAGGCCAGGTCTCAAACCTGCAACCTTCTGCTCACAGGTAGAGAGTTAACCCACTGAGCCACTCACTGAGCTGAATGTAACTTTTCACTCTGCTGCAGACACAGGCCAGATTGGGTATCATTCAGTGTCTGTGGCCATTTATAAACAACGTTTGGCCTGGATCCGGATCAAACTCCTCTTGTTATGTGGATCCATAATATTAAATTCTGTGGCTGCAATCAAAAAACTAAAAATGCCAAAAGTCTTGAATTTCGTTTGGTTACTTATGGTTAAGGTCAGGGCTGGGTGGGGGTTAAGGTCAGGGCTGGGTGGGGTTAGGGTCGTCATTGTTGGGATTAGAGTTTTTCCCATAGAAATGAATGGATGGTCCCCGCAAAGCTATGAGTACAGGTCTGTGCGTGTGCATGCATGCGTGCGTGTGTGCATGTGTGTGTGTGCATGTGTGTGTGTGCGTGTGCGTCTTCTGGTCTTACCGGTTTTTTGTGGACCAATTATGAGGAACTTGGGAAGTCGGTCGCAGGTCTTCTCCTTTGACCAGATGTCTTTGTGACGCTTATCGTGACAGGGGTTCTGGGGGGGGGGGGAACAGGCCCCCAGTGACCACGGCTCTTCATACATACAATTTACAAGCTTTAATTAAAAAAGGGTGAGCGAGATCTGAGCATGATCACAATCATCACTGCACCTGGGCTGCTACTCGCTCATCGAATGGGAAATTCTACTGCGAGAGCTTTTCCCCTCACCTGCCACAAGGGGTCCTTCTCCTCCGGAAACACCTGGAAGTACTTCTCAGCCAGCGCCACCGGGGGCAGCGTGTGAAGCCGCAGGTTGGTCCAGCACTGCACAAACTTCAGCAGGGACTCAAAGGTGAAGAGACCCAGCCGGTCATTCCCATAGTTGGACAGGTGAGTCATGAAGACATTAACCTGCAGTTAAGGGGGGGCAAGGAAGGGAGTGTGAACAGGAACAGGCAGGAGATGTAGCCGGCGAAAGGCCGGGAAACCCACACAGAAACGACAACGCCTCGTATTCTGTGGGTGACGCTCTGTTAGAGCAGCAACCGCTGCCAGACCAGGCAAGTGCATCAGAGCAGAATCACAGGTAGAATAGCGAGAGGGCTGGTGTGAACGTGAGCAGCAGGCCAGGAGCAGGGGTGTGTAGTAACAGGGCTGCGCTCCAATACTCACAGGGCTGAGTAAGAGAGTCTGAAAGAGCTCCCCGCCCAGGATGCTGCGGTCCAGCTCCTGAGGGCCCCCGGGGTACTCGCTGTAGAAGATGGTGTGAGTGAAGAGGCCACACGTCTGTCTGGGCAGCACCTGTCATGCGTGACACACGGCTGTTTATTTGCCATCCGCAATCACACATGGATTCTTTCATTTTCACAGATCCAGCCTCGCTCTTCTTTGAGTCACGCACATATAGGTGAAGGCTGGGGTCTGAGCGCAGGTCAGCCATCTATCCATCACCCCCGGAGCATTATTGAAGGGGGGGTAAGGGCTATACTGAAGGCCCCGACAGCATTATGGCCGCTGTGAGAACCACACAGCAAGCCACATGCAGCGGGGGGGCGCACCTTAATGCCGGCGTGCACGAAGCCATGGCGATAGTGTGCAGGCCGCAGGTGGGGGTACTCCTCCGTGCTGGTCACGCGGATGCCCCACACCGCCCTCCAGGCCTCGTACAGCTGTCTGTGCACAGGATAGACGCCGGAGTGGTGTGGGCTCACGGCGTATCCCATGTCAATGGGGATCCCGTGCTCCTGGGGGCAGAGGCTGCCATTGAATATGGTCCTTTATTGTTTATGACCTAAAACATCTCATACCGGGTTTACAAAACATTTCATGGAACTGTTGCTTCATTTGACATTGGCACAAGAATGAGAATGAGGTACTTTGCAATGTCTTAGTTCTCTCCCTTCCTTCTATAGAGGCAAGAGCTAGACTTGGGATACAACTCCCCCAGTGTGGGGGATTCGAACCAGCAACCTTCCAGCCTAACTCTTGGGATTCAAACTAGCAACCTTCCAGCCTAACCCAATGAGCCACACGGTGCTACCCTCCCACCCTGGAATGCCGAGCTATGGCCCTGAGCACACAGCTGGGGTGGGGTTACCTGCGCAAAAAGCTTGTTGAGGAGCATCTGCTCAGCCAAAACGCTGACGTTGTGGAAGAGATGTGGCTGCATGTGGCTCCACATGTGGGGAAACCACCAGAACTCCTGCCGGTGCACCAGGAGCATGTCATCCCCCCGGTCCTCCTCCTCCGTTCCTGTAGGAGGTTAGAGGTCAAGCTCACACTCCGTCCTCCAATCAGAGGACATGCCCTCCAGTGTTAATGGGCCAATGGGAGTAACGTAAAAGGCCCGGCTCACTAAGGTACTGAAACAGCCAATGAAATTAGTACAAAGGTGCAGTAACTAAGCACGTCAGTGTGAATGTGTGCACTGTACACGGCCACCCAGGGAGAAGAACACCTCCCTTCATGATCCAGAGCTTACCAGTATGGTAGAACTTTCCAGAGAAGCCCAGATTGAAGGTGAAATTAGGAACCAAGTTGCGTAGCTTCTTTTGAGTGTTGAGCAGGGCCTGGGAATTAGGTTGCAAAAGAAATACCCACTGTGAAGTACCCACTGTGAAATATCCACTGTGAAATACCCACTGTGAAGTACCCACGGTGAAGTACCCACGGTGAAGTACCCACTGTGAAGTACCCACTGTGAAATATCCACTGTGAAATATCCACTGTGAAATACCCACTGTGAAATATCCACTGTGAAGTACCTACTGTGAAAAATCCACTGTGAAATACCCACTGTGAAATACCCAGTGTGAAGTACCCACTGTGAAATATCCACTGTGAAATATCCACTGTGAAATACCCACTGTGAATTGTTACCGCCCTCACTCACACAGTTGTAACTTGCACGTGCTGCAATTCCATGCACATTTCTGCGTGTGTGTTTGAGTGTGAGTTTATCTATTTGTGCAAGTTTCTCACTGCCTGTATACTTACTACATATATTGTTTGTGCTAAATAGTCTATAGCTGTGTGAGTGTATTTCTGTGTGACGGAGACGGGACTTGGGACAGTCATCAGATTAATCACTGAGGTACTGTAATGGATATTAACAGCTCCTCAGTTAAAAGCGAGTCTGCTCTGAGATCTTGCAAGAGATTGACGTGATAAAACCTAAGACAGACTCAATCTGGTGGATTGTTACAGCGGTCGAGGGCTGGGGGGTGGGGGGCAGATTTTAGAGAGGTTGGGGGTGTTGAGAAAATAGTAAAATAACTGAGTGTTCATGTTCTGCTACAGAGAGGTCAACAATCTCACAACAATAATTTGGGTTCAGTCTGTTAACTCTGAGCTTTTCTTCAAGAACATGTTTAACATAACTGACAGACCGAGTGACAGATGAAACGCTTTTTTAGAACTCACCTCAACATCCGACACCTTCATGCGGGTTCCTTCCTTTCCAACAAAGATATCGTCCACGTCCACCAGCAGGTAGCGCTCCAGCGGCATTTCAAGCCGGCCGCCGGTCAGGTAGGCGATGGCGTCCACCAGGATGAGCTTGTGCAGCCAGAAGGAAAGGCCGTTGCCGAAGACAACTCTCTGGATGCCGTCATAAAGCCCCAAGTCCTGAAGCACCGTGGCCTGTGGTGTAGCCTGGGAGGGGGGGCCAGGCAGGCCGGCCTGAGCAAGCAGCACAGGCTGATACGTGCTGTGATTGGAGCGGAAGACAGTCCAGCCGTCCCCGGGCAGAGGGCCTGACTGCAGGGCGCCAGGCCGGGTGACGCGGAGCAGGGGAGCAGTGGGGCTCACGAAGCAGTCCCTCAGGCCCCGGACCGAAAGCAGGACGAGAGGAAAGCCTCGGAGCTGGGAATCAGGTGGCGAGCTTCCTGCAGCGCGGAGGAAGCCCACAACACCAACACCGAACTGAGCACAGTACTTGTCCAGCAGCTCCCGGTTCCAGGCATCGAGGCCGACATACTGGAAGAGGCTCTCGAAGATTATGAGGGTGTAGCGGCCCCGGTCCCGGCTTGCCAACACGGGCATGGCGCCCTTCCCGGGAGCCGCCTCCACGTGGTGCCGGAAGCGTCCGGACTCTAAAATAGCCACGATCTCCTGGCCGAGCCTGGAGTAGAGGCTGTCTACGAAAAGCAGCACCACTGGGTCCGTACGCGGCTGAGCTGGGAAGCTGGGCCCACTGCGGCGGATGGCGGGATCCTGCTGGGAGGTCCGCGGGAGACCTGCGGGGAAGGCGCTCATCCGGCACTCAACCGCAGGCAAGGGGGGCGGGGCCTGCTTGATCCTGGGCCCGCTGCTGACGTAGTACGCCAACAGGGCCACGGAGAGCAGGCAGAAGACTAAGAGCGCCAGGACAAGGAGACGCAGCTCTGGGCACCTGGGGCGGCGCACCGATTTCCACACCCCTGCCATGTCCGCCGGAAGGGAGCGGCAGTCGCAGCGATGGCTGAGGAACGGACCGCGGAGCCGGACCTGAAGGGGCACTGCTGGTGGGCAGCCATGGACACTATGTCATCATGACCTGCAGCGCGCCTGGCTGCTCCTCTCGCTCTCCATCCAGCTGTCGTCCTGCTTCCGGTATATATTTCCCTGTGTCTCCCTCCTCCGCGGGTGTTAGTCCTCCCCCACTTCCCAGTGCTAAGTGGATTCCCACCTGTCTTCCACCGCCTTCCTGAGTCACTTCTCTCCGTGCTTCCTTCTCTCTCTCTCTCTCTCTCACTCCATCAACCTCAACATTCAAATGTTAGTTTTGGTGAGCAGCCTTCGAAGCTCCGTCCTTTCTCCATCCTCAGCTCTCCACCCTCGGGGGAACGTCTGGAGTCGCCAAAAGTGACAGCTCTTACACCTAAGGAACATGGTGGCATGGGAATCACTGGTCACTGCGCTGTACCTCATTCTCTTGCTACGGTTCTAACCCACAAGCTGTACATTACAATGTCATGCAAATGCAGCAGGGAATCTCCACATGGTTAAACTTAAAAACAAGGAAGGACAGTAGCCAATAAAAACTGTTATCGGCAGAACCTTCCAGCAGGATTGGGAATACTGGTGTCCATTCAATGTGACTGGTCACTTGTTACTCGACTGTGCCTTCCTCAATATTGGTTAATCTTAAATCTCTGAAATTCTGCACCCTGGTGAGAGACAGACCGCTGATGCTTGCCCTTTGCTCAATGGTGGTGAGCAGGGAACCGATGTCATAGTGGATTTTATATAATCCAAAAGGCATGAAGGTACTGGGATTTTTTTCAGTCGCCTGTGAGCACACGTGGAAGGTAGGGTTGTTATTGTAGAGTCTCAAACCACCTTCAGCCTTTTCAACAGGAGGTCGATGAAGGACGGGTCACACTTCATGTGGAACTCGTGCTGCCAAGCGATGACATAAGGACCAGTACAGAACCAGCCTTTAATCATGTACTTCTGATTTTCCCCATCAGGTCCCCCCCCCCAACCCTCTCTATCTTGAGAATCCCACTAACTCTTTCCCAGAGGTCCTAAAATAGCCCCACCCTCCCCTTCCCACCTTCCTCCTTTAGGATAACCGTGCAGGTATGACTGGAGAAAGCCAGGCTGGCCTACTGACTGTCAGAGCACAGTTACTTCGCATGACTTGACAAGTCAAAGTAAAACATCAAACATTTTCAGCGGCCTCAATCCCCCTGATGAGACACATTAGCAGCATGTTCCACTTCTGCTACAAGAGTCGAGTTGTTAGCTCTCCCCCCACCCTGGGTGGGGCTATGTGGCATCCAGTGTTAACCCAAAGCAGTGGGAGTGGGCCTGGCCCAGTCTGGAGGTGCTGATCACATTTAATTACCCGACCGTGACCCCCTAAGCGGAGAGAGGAGCTCGGCATGGAGGTCAGCATGTAGGCAGTAAAAATGGCTGCGTGTTATGAGAAAGGACAGATCCCATAATGCCATGCAGGAGTAACTCAGCAGATACCTGTTGTCTGGACACCAGTGCATAAAAACAGACACGCACACACACAATGGCACACCTGAGTCCACAGAATTCCCAACCAACTTTAACGTACAAGAATTAATAGTCGGGGTGATTGCAGGCCTGGCCTCTGCCAGCTGCTTCGAGGAACATAAACGCACTCCCACTGCGGGCCTGTCACTTTCCCGGCGGCCAGATCGAATGAAAGTATTGTGAATATTTTTAACATAAGGCTGCTGTTTTACCCGTGAACAGCTGGACAAACAAGTACAAAACCACGAAGTATTCCCGTCCCTGGATGAGTGTGTCACATGACTGCAGATTCAGGGTGCGGATATGCTCTACTTTCTGTTTGTTAGAAGCACATCGCATTTTACGGAGTGTTTAAAGAGCCGGTCCTCCCTAAAGCACAACAGGGCTATTTATATTCAGCGAAGGATCCCAAATCCAGGTCATGAACACTTGCTGACACCTGCAGGCAAAGATAAGCCAGGAGCAGGTCAGTGTGAACCAGATATTGACTGAGTTCTATTACACGTCAAACTCCTGTATTTCCTGCCATCTGCAAACGGAGGATCAAGAAACATAAGTATTATGTGAGAAAGTCTAAATTAGATTAATGCACGAGACATACATGTAATATTACAAGTAATATAATCATGTGCAAAAACCTAACTACAATAACAAAAGAGAACTGACAGAGACAGTGACAGAGACATAGAGACATGGACAGAGACACAGACAGAGACAGACAGGGACATGGACAGAGACACAGACAGAGACAGACAGGGACATGGACAGAGACAGACAGGGACATGGACAAAGACACAGACAGGGACAGACAGGGACATGGACAGAGACACAGACAGAGACAGACAGGGACACGGACAGAGACACAGACAGAGACAGACAGGGACATGGACAGAGACAGACAGGGACATGGACAGAGACACAGACAGGGACAGACAGGGACATGGACAGAGACACAGACAGAGACAGACAGGGACATGGACAGAGACACAGACAGAGACAGACAGGGACATGGACAGAGACATGGACAGACTCAATCCCAAAGCTGTCGTACTTTCCAAGCTGAACAGAGTAAAAACAAAATGCATAGTACAGCTACTACCAAATATTATGAATAATTTGTTTGGAGGATTTTACTGAAGTATGGCAGATATCTGAAGAAGTGTCATGTGCGATACCTTGTATCTGACATGTGGTGGCACCACATAGCCAGAAATGCAACATCGCAGAACACTGTCAGTCAGCTAGTGCAGTCTGTCCCAGCAGCCCTGCACAGATATCACAGCCACCGGGATAACCTGTAAAATTAACCTCTATCACAGCCACTGAGATAACCTGTAAAATTAACCTCTATCACACCCACCGGGATAACCTGTAAAATTAACCTCTATCACAGCCACTGAGATAACCTGTAAAATTAACCTCTATCACACCCACCGGGATAACCTGTAAAATTAACCTCTATCACAGCCACTGAGATAACCTGTAAAATTAACCTCTATCACACCCACCGGGATAACCTGTAAAATTAACCTCTATCACAGCCACTGAGATAACCTGTAAAATTAACCTCTATCACAGCCACTGAGATAACCTGTAAAATTAACCTCTATCACAGCCACTGAGATAACCTGTAAAATTAACCTCTATCACAGCCACTGAGATAACCTGTAAAATTAACCTCTATCACAGCCACTGAGATAAGCTGTAAAATTAACCTCTATCACAGCCACTGAGATAACCTGTAAAATTAACCTCTATCACAGCCACCGGGATAACCTGTAAAATTAATCTCTATCACAGCCACCGGGGTAACCTGTAAAATTAACCTCTATCACAGCCACTGAGATAACCTGTAAAATTAACCTCTATCACAGCCACTGAGATAACCTGTAAAATTAACCTCTATCACAGCCACTGAGATAACCTGTAAAATTAACCTCTATCACAGCCACTGAGATAACCTGTAAAATTAACCTCTATCACAGCCACTGGGATAACCTGTAAAATTAACCTCTATCACAGCCACCGGGATAACCTGTAAAATTAACCTCTAAGTCTTAATTCTTATGCCTTCAGTTAAAGAAAAGTTAGGGTTGCCTAAACTTTACCAAAAAAGGATAAACATAAAAAAATTCTTTAAAAATTCTCATAGTCTTTAAACTTTTGGATTTAAGAATTTGATGGGTTTCTTGGAAATAAATCATTTATTCTTGTTAGAACACAACTAATCCAGTGTGTCGGTTCCACACGTTCTCATATTTTAGATGGTGACCTTATTCCTGTTCATTCCAGCATGATCAAATCTGTCAAAAACATCAAATACCGTCTTAAAGTGCACTGAGATTTGCTCCTCTGCAAGTCTGTCTTTAAATGAAAGGGAATCGGCTTATGAAGTTCACAGCTTCACAGCTTTTCATGTAGAGAGAGATCCCAGAGACCTCTGAGAAACTGCACAAGGTTACTTACTGAAGTTGGCAAATGGAGCGTTCATACACCAGTAGCAAAATGAGCAAGATGACAAAACACGACAGCAAAGAAAATTTAAACACGCTGAGTGTCTAACAGCAGCTGCTTGCCACTGACACGGACTTTGAAGATGGAAATTGCTCAAATACAGGTGTTCCATCCCCTAGTTCAAATAAACAAACATTTAATACTCTGAAATCAGAGCACCGTTATCAGGTCATCTGGCTTTGGCACAAGGACAGGGTAAGCATGGTAAGACTGCACCTGAGAGAGTTTTGGGGGTCTTCAGGTGCCTATTTATTGCGTCTTGCTCATCTCCTGTTTGCATTCATCATATAAATGTGTCTGTAGTGGTACATCTCCTCTATTTCAATAGGCACTACCTGCTTGTCTGTCATGTTACACAACTGGTTCCAAAAGATAAATCCCCTTAATAAGGTCCAGAGTCGGACTGTACAATAGCAAGGAGCTAAAATATACAGGCTCTTATTCAGTTACATCTTGAGAAGTTCAGCAGCTGTTATAATGAGTAATGCGTTTGACAGGTTGTTGACTTGTGAGGGATTTAAAGAGGCTACTGCCTGCTCTATCGGCTGTTTTACCCCCGCCTTGCGCCGTCCGGTGCTGTGTCCCAAAACTACATACGCAACCAACTCTCCACTACAAACATCCCACCCCCAAGAGAATCACGGGCAGCCGATTCAGATTCTAGAAGCCCCTGCACCCCACAGGCTTGTGTCAGCAAAGATAAACGAGACAAACATGAGTTCCTCGTTTCCAGAGGGGCGAAATCGCTGGCTGTGAGGCAGGATGCTGAGCTACATCAGCAAATACCTTTAATGACCATGACATTATATAAATATGCTGCCGTAGCCCAAGTTCGAGAGGCCTGCCCAGGCTGAGCTCTCACTCCCCCATGTAAGGTTTAGACTGGGGAGGGTTTGAGGCCCCATCATTAACACAAGAGACTGAGGACTGGTCAAAGTTGCCCAGCAGACACCCTAAATAAGTGTCCTGTATAAGAATGGTAACGTCTACCGCAAACGAGGCCTGCGCTGAGGCTCCCTGACCTGTTAGCACTTAGCCCACAGAATTCAGGCCTGCGCTGAGGCTCCCTGACCTGTTAGCACTTAGCCCACAGAAGTCAGGCCTGCGCTGAGGCTCCCTGACCTGTTAGCACTTAGCCCACAGAAGTCAGGCCTGCGCTGAGGCTCCCTGACCTGTTAGCACTTAGCCCACAGAAGTCAGACCTGCGTTGAGGCTCCCTGACCTGTTAGCACTTAGCCCACAGAAGTCAGGCCTGCGTTGAGGCTCCCTGACCTGTTAGCACTTAGCCCACAGAAGTCAGGCCTGCGTTGAGGCTCCCTGACCTGTTAGCACTTAGCCCACAGAAGTCAGGCCTGCGTTGAGGCTCCCTGACCTGTTAGCACTTAGCCCACAGAAGTCAGTCTGGTCCACGTTTGCCAGTCTGGAGAGCAGTGATGTCACCCACCAGCCTGTGGCCAACATATACTCATGTCCAGCAATACCAAGAAATTCTGTACACAAAGCATCAAGCTTGCTTACATTTAGCAGACATTTGCAGTATCAGAGGGAGGCAGAGCCTTGTATGGTTTTGTTTCATATACTGTGCTGCAGACAGCAGCAGGCACCTTTAGGAGCTCCTTACATTCTGGAAATACCTGCAAAATTTCCTAGAAAAAAACAGAACTTGTCTGTTACCACACAGTAACACAACACCTGTAATCATTCTTACACACATCAAGATACAAAAGGACTGCACTCAAATATTAAACATTCATGCTTCCTTGAAAACCATTATGGGGCACAGTGATGCCATAGTTAACACTAATGTCTCACGCCTCTAGGAGCAAAATTTGGGTCTCAACCCCAGCTCCAGGTGTGCAGAGTTCGGATGTTCTCCTCGTGTCCTCGTGGGGTTTCCTCCGGGTTCTCCAGTTTCCCCCCACAGTCCAAAAACATGCCATGGTGAACCGGAATCACCAAGCTGTTTGCAATTGCGTGTGGGTGTCTACCTTGTGGGGGCACTGCAGCGACACACTGACCAGTGGATGCGTATATTCAGTCATGCAGCAATGAATCAGCTTCTTTTCAAAAAGCAGAAGACCAAAGCAAGAGAAGAACTGACCAAGATTGAGGAAGCGGCAGAGATTTTATATATATAAATGCAGAAGGAGTTTCATGTATTAAATATTGTGACTGGGTTTAAGATGCACAACTGGAGCTGAGAGGTGCCTTCTGGATGCTGTGTGTTTGTGTGTCTGTGCGTGCATTTGTGTGTGTGTGCATGTGTGTGTGCGTGCATGTGTGTGTGTGTGAGTGCATGCATGTGTGTGTGTGAGTGCGTGCATGTGTGTGTGTGAGTGCGTGCATGTGTGTGTGTGAGTGCGTGCATGTGTGTGTGCGTGCATGTGTGTGTGTCAGTGCGTGCGTGTGTCTGTGTGTGCATTTGTGTGTGTGTGAGTGCATGCATGTGTGTGTGTGAGTGCGTGCATATGTGTGTGTGAGTGCGTGCATGTGTGTGTGCGTGCATGTGTGTGTGCGTGCATGCATGTGTCTGTGTGTGTATTTGTGTGTGTGTGTGAGTGCATTTGTGTGTGTGTGTGCGTGTGTGTGTGCATGGATTTGTGTGTGTGTGTGTGTGTGTGTGTGTGTGTGTGTGTGCGCATGCAGATGTTTATGCGCTTATATGTGTGTGCTTTATGTGCTTGTGTCCGTCCCTGTCTCTGTGTGTCCCCTGCACTTCAGGAGATAAATTGCGACGAGCACCTTCAAACTGCGTCGGTCGGAAACGCTGCCTGGGAGAACAGAGAGATCTTAATATTCAAAATGCAGCCTTACAGTGCAGGCCTGTCATGTCCCACTGCCTGCAATCCTCTGATGCGTCTCACTGAAGGAAGGTTAAAAAAAATCTATATATTCTGGAAAAATCTACATATATATAGAATCTGTTTTGAGAGTTGAGTGTAATGATGCAGCGTTCACAGAAAGCTTATTTAATTCTGTAATAATGGTGCAATTGACCAGCAATGTTTAATGTATCTGTACAGATCTTCCACACAGACATGTTCTTTTCAATTGTCATATTTTTTGACTGACTCATTCACTTCTGTTCTTGCCATTTTGCTATTAATTGCAATTATAGTCACTGGCTCCCAAAGGGACACTAAACAAATGTCTGATGTTATTAGGAAGTCGTTTCTAATTACAAAGCCCCCAATGAGGCCGCTTGTCAATGAACCTTTTGACTCAGAACAGCTCTTTCAGAGCTATAATTTGTGTTTCAGTTCCTTTTTCTAATGTAATACATTTTTTTGTAAACAAATAAAGTAATGATTTTTGTTTTAAAACCAATAAATTACCGATACATTTACCGAATGAGCAAACTACAGGAATGAGGTCAACCAACTGGCCATGTGGTGCAGCAACAACAAGGAGATCCTCACCCACTGCAGGAGGTCGCACATCCAACACCCCCCGCTGACCATAAATGGTACTACCGTGGAGAGGGTGAGCAGCACCAAATTCTTGGGGGTGCACATCACAGAAGACCTCTACCTATCAAAGAACACTGCATCACTGGTGGAGAAAGCCCAACAATGCCTCTATTTCCTATTAAAGAGAGCTAGTGCCCCAGTACCAATCATGGCCTCCTATTGAGGCACCACTGGAAGTATCCTGACAAACTGCATCACTGTGTGGTTTGGTAGCTGCACCAGCCTACAATCGAAAAACTCTGCAGCACATAGTGAACGCAGCAGTCAGCAACCCCACCCACCCCTCCGACACCCGCCTAACCCATAAAGCAGTCATCTTTGCGGGAGCACCCACCCACCTCTCTTACAGCCTCGTCAGTCTCCTGCCTACTGGGAGAAGGTACCGGAGCCTCTGCACCTGCTCCACCAGACAGAAATAGTTTCATCCACCAAGCTATCAGGATGCTGAACATTTTCCCCTGTCTCCCCCTTCTCCCCACTGCCCCCATAAAGTCTGCGCTGTAACCCCCTCCCACCATTAACCAGGGGCTCAAGCTGAGAGGATTCCCAATACCTGCAGAGCAGCAGTTTAGGGGTCGAGCTGAGAGGATTCCCAACACCTGCAGGGCGGCAGTTCAGGGGTCGAGCTGAGAGGATTCCCAACACCTACAGAGCAGCAGTTTAGGGGCTCAAGCTGAGTGATTTCCCAACACCTGCAGGGCGGCAGTTCAGGGGTCGAGCTGAGTGGATTCCCAACACCTGCAGGGCGGCAGTTCAGGGGTCGAGCTGAGAGGATTCCCAACACCTGCAGAGCAGCAGTTTAGGGGCTCAAGCTGAGTGATTTCCCAACACCTGCAGGGCGGCAGTTCAGGGGTCGAGCTGAGAGGTTTTCCATCACCTTCAGGGCAGCAATCAACCATCTGAGTGAGGGGTCTGGCTCACTCTGCATCCTGACATCACAGCTGGCCGAAAACGCTGGCCCAAGGTTCAGGGGTAACCTTCTAAATCTGCCCTTTCCTCTGACCACACAGCACCCTGGGCTTTGCTGAAACGGACGTTACCCAAGCCTTAACTTCTGACGTGGAAATACACTGAAAGTTTAAAATAAAATGTACAATCACTAAATGCAGGTGATCGCATTTGGGGATTATTCAGCCTTTTTAATAAAGCATATGATGAAATGCTGTAAATTCATTTCTTATATTGCTTGCGTCAAGGGGCAGCTTTCCAGTGAATCACAGACATAAGAACATAAGAAATTTACAAACGGGAGGAGGCCCCTTTGCGTGAGGCTAAACAGAACCAGCTCAGCTAACCGCCCCTCATAAGACATTCCTCTAAGACCAGGAATCATTCTCGTCGCCCTACTTTGCACCTTTTCCAAGGCAGCAATGTCCTTCTTAAGGTATGGTGACCAAACCTGCACACAATATTCTAGTTGGGGTCTTACCAAGGAATTATATAATCGTAGCATCACCTCCCTTGACTTAAACTCCACACGCCTAGAGATGTAACCCAACGTCCAACAACCAATAAACCAATTAACAAGATTAAAAAGAAAAAAGACAGGCGGAACTCTGCCTCAGACACCTCGTTATCTCAGGAATGCGGTGTGTAACGAAGAGTAATAAGGAGCAAAATGACGGCAGTGTGCTTAGTCCCCCGTACCGCCCCTGCCCAGTAGGTGTCACCTCGCCCTTACATTTGGCTCGCAATGCATCATTAATTATTCATTGTAATAAACCCCCCATGTCACGGTTGTTGTGTGTTGCACTGTAGTTCTGGGGAAAAAAGTATCTCATGCAACCGTATAGCTGTATATGGATGGTATGACACTGAAGCTGACTTGACTTGGGTTTTACTGAGTTAAACTGAATTATATGTTAGATTTTCATCCACTAAGGCTGTCAAATAGAAGGTTAGGGTCGCAAACTTCGGTCAGCTGGCTAGAGAGATTTTCTGCACAGACATTTACATGTATATAAAAGTTTTATTACCTTGTAAATAGTTATTAGGCTTTGCACGCTACCCCAGTGCTTTTGATGGGGCTAATTTTTAGTTTATAATGGAATAATATAGATTTGCCGTAAGATTTCTTGCGCGAGTAAGTATAAGCGTGAGTGTCGCACCAGAGGCGCGAGAGTTGGCAGCCCTAAAAACGTACGTGTTTTGTTTCACCCGAGTTGATTTGTATTAAAATAACTTTATACTGTTGTTAAATAACGTAAACTTTGAAGTCACAAATAAACTACGCCTATTTATCCAACATTTTATAAAATTCCTTACATGAAGGGTGCAGCGCATATATAGCGAGAATTTTTTATTTTATTTTTTATTTTTTTGTAATTTGCCACCATATTTCTGTAACCGTGTTGTTTTTGTTTAATGTGTAAAAACACACAAAATCTGATTATTTTCAGTTTGTTAATTTGCTATCGCCACACCCTGTGTAATACAAAAATCACACAGATAATCCTGTTACATAAAGGCTACTATATAAGGATAAGTATTCAGATTATAATTGATGCTTTGAAGAAAATGAAACACATTGTTTCTTATAAATAGCGTGTTGTCTAATTAGGCTGGAGACCTCTGGCCGTGTTACCGTACAGTCGCACCGGTTATGACTATCAAAGCAACGCAAATATGCAGACAGAAAGTAACCTGACAGAAAGTAACAAATGTCAATATGAAACAAAGAGAAACCTACGGGCATTTCAGGCAATTCAGGTGCCACAAAAGTCACCATACAAACATCTCCCCACATCACTTATTTTCCCTGGAGTCTGTATCGCGAAGCGAGATTTGTTAGCAAGAGAACTTGAGGTGTTTACGGTAGTCTGGGCTAAATGTAAGTGAAGGAAGATAAAGTCCATTTAAACTGTATTACCTTAAGTCCGACAAGTTATCCGGCCAAACAAGACATCTGTCCTCGGAAGAGAGTGTGAGAACATCTACCTTGCGGCACAGACATTTCACAGATAAAGTGCATTGTCTATTTGCGATGGGTGATTTTAATATCATTACCAATATTGCCCGATTACTGTGTGTGGGGGGGGGAGGGGGCTCCTACCAGTGATGAAACCAAATCTACGCCCTTGACTAGACAGTTGAACGATGTAACGTTGCTCTGAAACAGGCCGGATATTTACACAATGGTCTCGATATTGAGCGCATGCATGGAAACAACACGATAAGTTGCATGTCATACTCAAAATCCCTTAAGGAGATAATCATTAATTCCCAGATGTACAGTAACTTAAAGTAGATTTTCAGAAATCGATATAAAACTGATATCTATAATTTCAAATTGTACCCGACTTCCACTTTGCACTGTACCCAGTAAAGCCAGAGCCCGAAATTGCGCCCGGGGAGCCGCCGAAGGAGCAGCCGACGGAGCCGCATCCCGCCGGCCAGTGACTCCGCTTTCCACCCCTTATGAGTGCAGCTTGGCGTTCAGTACAGAGGCAAACTGGCCACCGGCTCATCGCTTAATAACTAATCAACCACATTTACTGGCGGTGTCCAGCCGCCGGTCTGCGGAACGGCAGCATCCCTGCCGGGCTGCGAGTCCTGCGGCTCCGGCTGCACGGTCCCTGCTGCCGCCGCTTTTCGCCTTATAGTCACCGCAGCCAGGAATAAACATTAAAAAGTGAGAAGGCAGCACTCACCCAGCACACAGGCGGTAGCCGCGTCTCCTCGCACCGGGACTCCCGTTCAGAGGGCAGTAAGCGAATCAGCCGGCATCGCGAGCGGCTCCGCCATCTTCGGCCGGCAGGCGGACGCGCTGCTTTCCTGCCGGGAGGAGTGACCGAAACCCGGCGGAGCGGCAGCAGAGCGCCGCCTGTGCCCTACAATCCCTACCTTAGCCGATGCTGTAATAATAACATTAAATATCAATGATCCAATGATCTCACACCACAATTCACAGTTTACTGAACACGGCTAACTGATCTTTGGCATGTTTAGGCATCAATTGCTGCACGTAGGATCTGTTTATAAAGGGGAATTGCAAAATACATGGTATTCCTGTAACTATATAGACAAGGTTTTCTATATGGAAATATTTAACACATTTTACTTATCGGCCTAATTGAAAACCTGGATCACGGGCTAGCCAATCCATTATGTGCTATTTTAAGACGGTTTCAATTTAGAATATTCCTTGAACATTTGACCATTATATTATGTTTGACCATAACATTTTGATCTGGCGCAAATTATTTGACGCCATGCCTACAGTGATGCAGCGCATAACACTGTAACTACAATGATACAGTGCTCTTTATTTCTCTACCTACGAGCACTTGTTACTCAGTTATTAACAAGCTGCTAAAATGGAGACTAATTGAAACAGATATTAGGTGATGTCATCTAGCGGTCAATTTAAAACAGTTATTTGAAGATGCATCCATTTGCGGTTTCTCTGTGAAGAAGTACACTTAAGAACGTCAAGTGAGTAACTGATGTTTGTTATGAAACTTTTGAATAAAATTTTAGAGAAATAAATCACATGCATATGTGTCAATAGTACAAGTCTTACGACGTTCTGTATTGTCCTCCGTTAATCTGTATAATCGCATTTCCATTTCTCTCCCCCACAGTGTACTTTGAAGTGTTGCCCTACATGGCTTGTAATTTTTGTCCTGTACTTCATGTTTGGCACTGGACCACAAATAGTCGTGATATGTTCACACATACTGGCGATAAAGTGAGTTGAGTGCGATCTGACAAAGGTGATTTTGTTTTTAAACCCTTGGCAGTGTCTGTTGACAAAATGTTCGACTTGTTTTCTCGTATCAGCAGACAGACTGAAACACTGCTGACTGCAGTATGATCGGTACATAACATACACTTCTACCCTCAAGACTTTAGGGTTAGTCTCCTTTAGAGGTTCTGCACAAGTACCCATGTGTGTGATACAAAATTATCTAGTTGTTACGGTAAGTAAAACTTTTAAAGTGCTTTGGATAAAAAGAAAACGGTAAGAAACTGAATTTTACACGGTTTGATTTCCATGGCATCGAGTCTCCAAAGGAATCTGACTGATTCCTTTGGCGTTTTTATGTTCCATCTTTGTCAGAAAACCGAGTTTCCAATTTTTCTCTCCATGTCTGAAGCAATTGAAACAGGACAAATACCACATACACGTAAGAGAATTTTCCAGCTGTGAAAAAGACGTGGATTTTGCCACAGTAAAGGATGATCTCAGTCATTCCGGAGCTGGGTCAATGAGGCGCTATTCTACTACAGCAAAGCTTTACAAAGACAAGCAGGAGTAACTTTATTGAGAGTTTCTCTCACAAGGGAACACTAGAAGCATTTGTACAAAGCCACTGAGGAGCAAATGGTAGCACAAGCACAATGACCATGAAGACCAGTAGGGGGAGCACTACGCATGGCATGCAGCAGGCATCGGGCCCCTCAAACAAAGCGTCTTTCTCTCGGCGGAGTTGAAGGTTCTGTGCAGGGGCAAGGCAAAGATTTCAGGATGAAGGAGACGGGTCTGAATAATGGTCCATGGAGCACTGGCTATTGGGAGACCAACAGGTGCTCTGGCAAGCAGAGGAGCAGAGCAGCTCACATCTTCTGGCAGACAGTCGCAGACCCCTGACCGTGTCCTGAACACAACAGCAAGGCAGCAATGAGCAGATCTCCTTCTGAAGTTCCAGAGATGTAAGGAGAGACCTGGGACACTGAGGCTTCCTCTGAAGGTATTTCTGTCACCCAGCATCACCCTAAAGGCGATAATCACCACCCAGCCTCCTCTGAGCCCCTGTACTGCACCCTCAGCTATAATCATAATCCCGACCTCCTCAGTTCAAATCTCAGAGTATGAACATAGCTTGCCCCCCCCACCCGCCCCCAACAGTCCTACAGCTCCTGCTATACAAGATGTCACTCATCCCCAGAAACACAACAACAGGTGATTACTTTTACGCCAGTAAGTAGTAATTCATAAATAAATACAAGCCCTTCCCACAACACCCACCCTGTAATTAGACAGAAACACAGATATCACAAAATTATATAACATCAAATAGAAAAAGGAGAGTAAGAAGACACAACACCTGGAAAGTATCCACAAAATCATTTAAGAAATAACGCTGTCCTATCGTCTACCATTTGTAATTACAGTCTGTAGTATAGATTACACTCTTTCTGCTCAGGCAACAAGATAAGCATGAACATCGTACTATTTTAAAACCTTTTGTTGGGATGATAATACAATATAATATACAAACTTTAAATTAGACAGTAAATTTCCCGTCAAACACAAAGATTACACTGCCACCTGCTGGGGGTTCACGTTGCATGTGTTAATTATTCTAGGAAAGTAGAAAAAAGCAATAAAACTACCTTTGCATTCTAACGATATTATCAGTTTGGTTGTGAAGCACGAATCACTTTCCACATAACGATAATATGAACTATGAAAATGCGAGTTTATGTAAATCAGTTACAAAACTAATTGTTCGAAAATTAGTACACTCACTGATGGTTTTAGATAAAGTACTATCTAGATTGAAGTACTGATGTAGCTCAAATGTGGCTCTATTTGAATGGAATAAACGAATGGCTAATTCGGGTGTGTTATCTATAATACACTTTTGTGCAAGCAAAGGTTTTATTTTTGTAAAAATCAGACGATAATGGCTTTAGACGAGGAGAAGCAGCCTGACACCCTCGCAGGTCATCGCTACTTTTATTGGCTAATTCTACACCACAAGCAGGACCCCCTCGCTAATGCACGACGTTCCGGACCCCCAGGAACGCTTCTCTCGGTGACGGTGGGGGCTCGTCATTTACTAAGCAGGAAAGCGTGTCTCAGAGCTCTGGCTTCACTGGGAGGGAGGGTCTGCACTCCCCTCCAGCTGGTCATTGGAAGGACAGTGAAGGGCTCAAAAGATCAGCTCTGGCCACTGGCCGTGAGCGCGTGTCACATGACCGACCATGTGGAGGCGTGTCCTCCGGTGGGGGACAGATTAAAACATTGTTAGAGGTCAGAAGGACTGAAGGGGGGGTGTGGGGCGAGGATTCCACCCCGGCCCCATATTATAGACTCTGCGTCTTTAGGGTGACTCACAATTGACTCCACTATTGATTTTGGACCTTCCCCAAAAATAAACCGGAATGTTCCACGCTAAGCCTGAGTGAATAATCTAAAGGAGCGGGCGTCAGCCGTTATCGATCTCAGGCCTGAGTGAGTTCCCAGACAGCGTGGAGGTGGGGGCGCCCACAAGCCGGGAGAAGCCGCAGCAAAGGAGTCACTGGCTTTTCCTGCAGGGGGGTGGTCACGAATCACTGCCGCCTGCCCTGGGGGGGCTGCACCCATCAAAGCATCAGATCTCAAATGGCAGATGGGAGATTCATGTATAGAAGCAGATATTTAATTCTTATGTTTTAGTAAATGCTGTGTTAGCAAGTGCAAACTATTTTATCCGTGTTACAACCAAACGAAGATCAATTGGCTGACAAGCTGACTGACACTGTGTGACCTTCTGCTGCTGGGGACATGTAGGCCTAATCATGCTTATTTCGCAACATCAATACTAATATTACAGGCTGTTTTTGCGGCCAAATTGATTTGTCCTGCAATGGGATGGAATTAGCGAGATAGAGATTGTCTGGCCGGGTCAGTAGAGACCAAGTGGCCAAGCCTGAGAGCAAACGCTAAGAGCAGCCCTGCAAACCCCTCCCTACAGCCCTCTGCCCAATCACAGAGTCCCACGGAGTCACATGACCCAGCACCTGCTGCACTCAGATCTCTGCAGGGTGGCCTGTGACCTGCTCGATCCAGTGCAGGAAGCGGGCTACAGGTGTGTACACCCCCGGAAAGACCGGATCGGCACAGCCGCGGCCCCAAGAGACGACCCCTGTGAGAATCCAGCGCCCGCCTTCGTCGTGGCACACCAGGGGCCCGCCATCGTCGGTGTGGCAGCCCTCCGCCCGCCGGCCGGCTGGCAGGCTGCCCACACATAGCATGCGGCTGGAGTAACGGTCGCCATAGCGATCCTTGCACTTCCACGCTGGCAGGAGCGGCGCCCAAGATTGGGGGACGCTGCTGGGGCGTCCCGAGTCTGACGCAAAGAGAAGAAAACAGAGAGGAACTGGACTGATGCATCCGCTTAATCGGACGAGTAAAAATACACAGGGACTGGGACCCATGGGGGGTCAGAAGGGGGGTCAGAAGGCCACAAGGGAGAAGAGATAAACAGCGACACCACTGCCAATTACGTCGCCCCCCTGCAGGCACAGGGAATGGATATATAACATAACAAGGGAATTAATATTTAGCAGTACAATCTCTGTTTAGAATGCTTAACAGTTTCTCTTTTAACCATCATGCTCATTGTTATAATTGCTTTTGTAACAATAATATTGGGATTTATCATGCAAATAAAAGAGGTTAAAAATTCGACATGACTGGGAGAAGGTCTCTGACGAAAGGGGGTTAAGAGAGAAACAGGGGACGAGGATGAGGAAAGGGTGAAAAACAGAAGAGGGAAATAATGAGCGGTGGAGAGAAAAAAGAGAGAGGGAAGTGTGGGGTGGAAGAGGAATGGAGGGGTGATGGATGACACACAGGCTGAAAAGCACACCTGAGGCAGCCCGGCCCGTGATGACACAGGCCGCTGGCCGCTGGTGCCTGGCCTGCATCCAGGCGGTGGGCAGGCAGGCCGCGTTTGTGCGGAGGTCGAACGTCACGCATCTGCCCTCCGCCCCCGGCAGCTTCAGAAGGGCGATGTCATATTCCCAGCCCTGAGCGGGGGCGCTCCGGTACTTTTCGTGGATGATGATGCGCTCAGGGGTCAGGCTGCGGGCCCTGGGGCCGGAGCCACCCAGCTGCAGCACGTAGCTGGACGGGTCCCTGCCAAACCTGCCCAGGTGGCAGCAGCATTAGCCAGGTTAGCGAGCGTCAGGCAGCAAGCTGAAGGGAATCACCATTATAACGGGGGCCAGGAGTACATACACACTGTCCCTCTGAGGGCATACATAAAATAGTTATTTTAAGAAAAAATCTATTAGAACATGTTTGATTTAATTAAAGTATTTCATGCCAGTTATGATTGAAAACTGGTGATCCATTCTTCTCTTGAAGCCTAAAAATACTACTTGTACCCTGGAACCTGTGCGATGTCCCATAACGTTTTAAAAACTTTGAAAAACATGCCTTATAATAATTTCTACGCAATTATTGTCAGCGACCAGGGGATCAGCTGCAGTACTGCTTCTGGCCAGCAGGTGTCACCCACCTCTTGAAACAGTGCGCTGCAGTCAGAGCCCAGCAGGGATCTATGAGAGTGGCGATGCAGAGTGGGTGGCCCCCTGTGGGCTGGGAGGCCGGCCAGAGGAAGACCTGCCAGGGCCACGACTCGCTGCAGGAAGGCAGGAGATCCCGGCGATTATGTCCACGCCGCAGCAATGTGTGTGTTAAATGGAGTTTCGGGTTTTTGGCTGTTTTCTACCTCAGAGACTCCAGGGATTCCTCCTCTACCTCGGTCCTCTTCCCACGGTGTAGGATCTGAGGCCTCAGGCCACATGACTGTCGGCCCTCCCCAGCACCGTCGTCTTCGGGCCCCGGTGTGTAATCGCAGGTCACACCTGGCCCGCTGCTCCTGCAGTCGAGGACACCGTGCCCTCTGACGGGGCAGTCTCCCAGCGCGGCCTCTCGCCCCGAGCAGCGTACACGGCCCCAGCGCACTGCCCTGCTCTCCTCTCTGAAGTACTCCCCAGGGCGTGCCTTGGAGACACCGCTGCAGTGAGAGAACAGCAGGGGCAAGCTGGAGAAACAGCTACAGTCTTCACAGCTGGAGAACAGCGGCGTCCAAACCCCAGAAGAACGACGCGGCCGTCAGCCACGTTACCAGCTAATACTCACCTATCAGCTATACTCACCTATCAGCTAATACTCACCTATCAGATAATACTCACCTATCAGCTAATGCTCACCTATCAGCTAATACTCACCTATCAGCTAATACTCACCTATCAGATAATACTCACCTATCAGATAATACTCACCTATCAGCTAATGCTCACCTATCAGCTAATACTCACCTATCAGATAATACTCACCTATCAGATAATACTCACCTATCAGCTATACTCACCTATCAGATAATACTCACCTATCAGATAATACAACAACAACAAACAAATTTTTTTTCTATAGCGCATTATCACAACATCACATCGCCTCAAGGCGCTTTACAGCATCCGCACCCAGAGCCCCCAGTGAGTAAGCCAAAGGCGACAGTGGCAAGGAAAAACTCCCAAAAAGGAAGAAACCTTGGGAGGGACCAGACTCAAAGGGGGAGCCCATCCTCCAGGGGCCGGCAGGGAGAGTCAAATAGGAGATATGGTTAAGTGCCATACTCACCTACCAGCTAATAGTCACCTACCAGCTAATACTCACCTACCAGCTAATACTCACCTACCAGCTAATACTCACCTATCAGATAATACTCACCTACCAGCTAATACTCGCCTACCAGCTAATACTCACCTATCAGATAATACTCACCTACCAGCTAATACTCACCTACCAGCTAATACTCACCTATCAGATAATACTCACCTATAAGATAATACTCACCTACCAGCTAATAGTCACCTATCAGATAATACTCACCTACCAGCTAATACTCACCTACCAGCTAATACTCACCTATCAGATAATACTCACCTACCAGATAATACTCACCTACCAGCTAATACTCGCCTACCAGCTAATACTCACCTATCAGATAATACTCACCTACCAGCTAATACTCACCTACCAGCTAATACTCACCTATCAGATAATACTCACCTATAAGATAATACTCACCTACCAGCTAATACTCACCTACCAGCTAATAGTCACCTATCAGATAATACTCACCTACCAGCTAATAGTCACCTACCAGCTAATACTCACCTACCAGCTAATACTCACCTACCAGATAATACTCACCTACCAGCTAATACTCGCCTACCAGCTAATACTCACCTATCAGATAATACTCACCTACCAGCTAATACTCACCTATCAGATAATACTCACCTACCAGCTAATAGTCACCTATCAGATAATACTCACCTACCAGCTAATACTCACCTATCAGATAATAGTCACCTATCCCTTTTATTAGCCTAAGCAATAAATGCAGTTTTTCCTTCTAATGTTCTTCTTTCATCCCAAATTCCTCATTCTCCATAGCAACAGCAGCATCCCAGCATACCCACCCATCCCCCACCCAGCTTGACAACAAACCTCATTTCAATCCCCTTCCAAGCTTGAAAAATTCTCCGCACATATAAAAAACTGAGAATCCCGTATCTACTGCATAAAACCAGGCAGATCCTCAGGGGTGGTCAGGGTGGTCAGGGGTGGTCATGTCACATCTACAAATCAGCGCGAGTGTCTGTCTGGTGTGAATCCTCAACCCAAACTGACCTACAAACCCCCGCCCGCCCCCCCTACTGGGCCAGACCTTAGCAGCAACATGAATGCTGGATTTATAAGTTCACTGAACGTCATGCAGCATCATGTCCCATGAAAGGTCAGCTATGTAATAAATTCAAAAGACACGATACATTGGCTGGCATGTCGGCTCCTTAAAAATCATGGCATCAGCATCGCTACCATGTGTCAATCTCAGTCAATCTAGCTGTCGAATATTTAGACCAGGATTCCCCAGTTCGCACCCCAGTTTGCAGGTTTCCCTGCTCTGACACGCCTTATTCAGCTCACCAGCCAATTGCCAGGTTTAGTAGGTGTGTTTCAGCAGGGAAATCTGCAAACTGTGTTGCACACGGGTCCCGGACCGGAATTGGGGAACCCTGATTTAAACTATAGTCAACAATCAAAGTTAACAGCACCAGAGATAAAGACATAACTACTAGAATAATGGAAATGATTGCATTAGATGAACAGCCATTTTCCTTAATGGAGGATAAGGGATTCGGTTCAGTCACCCAAGAATAATGACTTGGTTGCCCCCTGGTTCCCGCATCCTCTCTCCTGCATCCTTAGCGCCCTCCCCTGGACCATGAGGTGAAGTCACGGGCTTGTAGGGTCACACTCACCCGAAGCCCAGCTGCCGGCAGACGACCTGCGCGGTGCGATCGCTCCAGCCGTCTTCACACACAACGCCCCACTGACCGTCCACTAGTACCTCCACACGACCCTCCTTCCGGCTCCTTCCGCCCACCAGGCGGATCGGAGGGCCTGTGAGAAATGAGACCCATCTTAGCTGATTCCGCTTAGCTGTCCTCTAAGGAACTTTCTGGAACACCTGCCGCGCTTCACACTTCCATGGCCGGATCAGAGCTCCAGGCCAAACCTTCCATCCAGTACCGGACCTCGGCAGCACAGCCCCCCCCCCCCCCCCCCCCAGACAGCCACTCACTGTCACACGCCACGTACCTGCGATTGGTGGGCCGGCCGGGATATGATTGGTTTCGGCTCCGTCCTCACAGTGCACCCCCACATCCTGGGCGTGCTCGCAGTCGTGCCGGCCCCACGCGCCATGCTCGCAGTCCAGCAGGGAGAGCTCGGTGCCCGTGCAGCGCACACCGTCCAGCAGGATCAGACCCGCACCCTCGCCGAATGTGCCATCTGGGGCCACCTCAGCCCGCCCCCTACAGGAGCACGGCGGTATTACCACAACAGAAGAGCGAAAGGATTCCAATTATCCATAAAAAGTACATTTTCTTTTACAAATGCATGTCAATGAAAAGAGGCCAGTACATGACCTTCCATGAACTTCAAGAAGTGAATCAACTTAAATAAAAATAACCAAAAAAGAGCTCTCTCACCAGCATATATATATATATATATATATATATATATATATTTCAACCAATCAAGACTGATGATTGGAATGATATGGTCTAGTGTTAAGGATCAAACATGTAGGGAATGATTGAAATACTTGGGAGGAGGTTTATAAACCCCAACGTAGTGGATACTAAAATCCAAGGCATTTAGAATGACAAGAATCCTAATGAAGCCCTTTGAAATTTGGCAGTTATAAACATAATTGGATTGCTGTGATACAGCCCATTCCGGCATGGGACTCCTAAGCTGTTTACATTGCTTTGGTGGGACGGCTTTGCGCAGCAAGCAGAGTGTAACGGCCTCCTGGGCCACGTCTGCCGGCAAGTAACAGCTTCTCCGGGTGTTTTGGAATAATGCGGCCAATTAGCATACAATGCTACAGTGCTCAGCATAAATGAGTACACCCCACTACATTTGTCAGAAAACCTTTAGTTTCCTTTCAGAATCAACATTTTCTATGAGATACTATATTACAAAATACTCTCACAAATGTGGGCCATTGATTGCAAACAAGATTTGTTGATTTGCACACACAAAAAAGTGATTTTCCTAACAAATTCACTCAAGCCCATGTTGCAAAAATGAGTACACCCCAATTATAGTCTTAGGAGAAAAGCCACACTTAAGACTACAAAATTCTAATTAACAGGCATTCAACCACAGGTGAGTCTAATGATTCATTTAAGAGGTGTCCAGCAGACAGGTGACTATAAAAGGGCATTACTTAACAAAGAAAAGCCCTTCCCATTTCATGCTGTCAGCAATGGCTCCACATGGAAGAGAAATGTCACAAAATCTGAGAAAGGCAATCATTTCTTTACACAAAAAAGGTGAGGGCTACAAGAAGATCAGCAAAGCTTTACCTATCAGTCAAAATACTGTAGCAAAAGTGATCCAAAAATTTAAGAAAGATGGAAGTGCAACGATCTTACAGCGACGTCCAGGCCGTCCACGGAAGTTAACATCTCGAGAGGAGCGTCTGCTGATGAGAAGGGTTGAAGAAAATCGCCATGCAAGTTCACTGCAGTTAGCTAAAGTAGTAGAAAGCCAAACTGGAGTGACCGTTTCCCGTGACACCATACGGCGCACACTGCAGAGGAATGGCATGCATGGGTATCGTCCACGAAGGAAGCCTCTCCTAAAGCCCATGCACAAAAAAGCACGCCTAGAATCTGCTAGGGCCCATGCGGAAAAAGATGAAGACTACTGGGACTCTATACTCTGGAGTGATGAGACAAAAATCCCTGTTTTTGGAACTACTTGTTTCAAAACTGTATGGCGTCGTAAAGGTGAGGATTTCAAAGAAAAATGCATGGTGCCTACAGTGAAGCATGGTGGTGGCAGTGTCCTTATGTGGGGCTGCATGAGTGCTGCTGGTGTTGGGGAGCTGCATTTCATTGATGGTATCATGAACTCAACAATGTACTGCTCTATACTGAAGGAGAAGATGCTGCCATCTCTCCATGCACTTGGTCGTCGTGCACTTTTCCAACACGACAATGATCCAAAACACACATCTAAAGCTACTGTTGCATTTCTGAAGAACAGGGTGAAGGTGATTGAATGGCCAAGTATGTCTCCTGATCTGAACCCAATCGAACACCTGTGGGGAATTCTGAAGCGACAAGTTGAGCATCACTCTCCATCCAGGCTCTGAAACAGGTTATTCTTGAAGGATGGAAAAAGATAGATGTTGCAATATGTCGCCAACTTGTTCATTCCATGCCTAGAAGACTTGGTGCTGTCCTTAAAAATCACGGCGGTCATACAAAATACTAGATGTAGTACTTTTTGTTGCGGGGTGTATTCATTTTTGCTTCAACCAATTTGAGTAAAACTGAAGATTTTGTGATCTAAGTTATATTATTAACCTTAATTTCATGTTATGGAGTTAAACAAGTGTTCAATAAAACTCAGCCTTGTGAAAATTTTGGAAGTTATTCTTTTGTTCATTGAGCTACTGATTACATTCGTACTTTTCAAAGGGGGTGTACTCATTTATGCTGAGCACTGTATGCTTACATGGTGAAATTTCTCCCAGGCAAATGAGTTTAACAGCTAATGCCGTGAGACCATTAATAGTCGCAGGAGAACGTAAAGCTCAACTTCCTGTCTAAATGATAACATCTTCAGTAGTACAGGCACTCAGGCATTGTTTGGTTATTTGGTGAATAAGAGTCAATCTCTTTGGCCAACCGGTGCCGTCTCAGAAATCCATCCATCCATCCATCCATCCATCCAGCCATCCACCCTGGTCAGTGTCATGGCTGCACCCCGGTCGGGATGCCAGCATCTTAAGTGTTGACATCCGCAGACTAAGTGACCAAGCAGCATCACTGTGATCTGCCTCGCATCTGAAGGCCAAAGGTCAAAGGGGGCCAACATCCCACCTGAAGCCCAGCTGCCGGCACACGACCTGGGCCTGGAGGCTGGTCCAGTTGCGGCTGCAGACGGTGCCCCAGTCCCCGGCGTGGAACACCTCAAGGCGGCCCTCCCAGGGGCTATCAGCCCCCACCAGCCGCACCACCCCATCTGCAAGCCGAGCAGCACGACAGAGGGCAGATGAGAGAGGGGGAGAGCATAGTGACACCCATCACCAGAGGTGTGTGTGAGTACGCCTGTGCGTGTGTGTCAGTGTGTCAGTGTGTGTGTGTGTCAGTGTGCGTGTGTGTCAGTGTGCGTGTGTGTCAGTGTGCGTGTGTGTCAGTGTGCGTGTGTGTCAGTGTGCGTGTGTGTCAGTGTGCGTGTGTGTGTGTGTCAGTGTGTCTGTGTGTGTGTGTGTGTGTGTGTGTCAGTGTGTGTGTGTGTCAGTGTGCGTGTGTCAGTGTGTGCGTGTGTCAGTGTGTGCGTGTGTCAGTGTGCGCGTGTGTCAGTGTGTGTGTGTGTGTGTGTGTGTCAGTGTGTGTGTCAGTGTACGTGTGTGTCAGTGTGTGTGTGCGTGTGTGCGTGCGTGTCAGTGTACGTGTGTGTCAGTGTACGTGTGTGTGTGCGTGTGTGTCAGTGTGCGTGTGTGTCAGTGTGTGTCAGTGTGTGTGCGTGTGTGTCTGTGTGTGTCAGTGTGTGTGTGTGTCAGTGTGTGTGTTGTGCTGGCTCGCCTTCCCATAAAGCCCCAATGTGATAAAAACCTGTCATTTTCACATAGTAGAAACTCAATTTTATAAAAACCTGTAACTGCACTCAAAAAGCCAAAAATGCCAAAAACCCGATTTTCTGAGTGGAGTCTGGCCCTGTGCCTGCCCACGCAGCACTGCTCACCGGTGTAGGGGCTGCAGGACACCCCCGCGTCCTCCATGTGGTCGCAGTTGTGCTGCTCCCAGCCGCCATGGGCACACTCATCCAGTGAAAGTTCGTTCCCGGAGCACTGTACCGCATCCAGCAGGATGGGGCCTGAACCCTGGCCAAAGTGGGCCCAGGACCAGGCCTTTGGGATGCCCCTGGGTCACACGCGGAGATAAATGCATGACCATAAATGTCATAGCGCCCCCTAGCCACGCAACCTAGACACTGCACCTGCTCAAGTCCATGTTAGGCTTCCTTTCATGGATAATATACAGCACACAGAAATATTTACACAGCACACCTATTTCTGTACAGGCACAGACAGCGCCCTCTGCAGGCCTGTATGAGTACAGTACTGGGTGGTGCTGTCCTGGGGAGGGCCGGCTGGAGCGCACTCTCCACTCACCCCAGCCCAAGCTGCCTGCACACCACCTCTGCGTCGACGTCGTCCCACTTGTCATCGCAGACGGTGCCCCACCTGCCGTTGTAATATACCTCCACACGGCCCTCGAATTCCTCCAGACCTCCCACCAGCCTCAGGGGGGCGCCGTTACCTAAGGCAAAATAAAACCATACCCGCAGTTTAGCCTGACAAACATCAAAAAGGAAACAGATGTCATACTCTTATAAGAGTAATTTATTTAGCTGCCTCGTTAAATTTTGGACTAAAATGATTTTTTAATGTTGGACTAATTCATTAGAATTAGAATTTTGACACGAGTATTACATAATTAATGTAGCACTTAATGTAACATAACTGACAGTGTAAATGGTCTGAGGCAGGTCACACATCCCAGCCTGGAGTCCCTGGGAGGCCGACTTCCTGCTCTCACACAGGCTGTTTCGGCTAAACACACTTACTACACATTAAATGAGGCCCAAGCTCTGGACACAGAGGGTCAGCACAGCAGAAGGTGAGGAGACAGCAGGAGTTGAAACAGTAAGTAGGGGCATGTCCCATTCCCCGAGTCCCATTCCCCGAGTCCCATTCCCCGAGTCCCATTCTCCGTATCCTATTCTCCGTATTCCATTCCCTGACTCCCATTCCCCAAATTCCATTCCCCAAATCCCATCCCCTGAGTTCCATTCTCCGTATCCTATTCTCCGTATTCCATTCCCCAAATGCCATTCTCCGTATCCCATTCCAAGTCCCATTCCCTGAGTCCCATTCCCCAAATTCCATTCCCCAAGTGCCATTTTCCGTATCCCATTCCCCATGTCCTGTTCTCCGAGTCCCAGTCCCTGTGTCCCATCCCCCCGTGCCCTATTCTCTGATTCCTATCCCCCGTACATCCATACATGCTGAACGAAAGAAGGCAGTTAACTTGGGTGCCTGCAGTCACAATGCAGCTCCACCGGTCCTCACCTTCAGGAGGGGCACACACCACGCTGGCCTCGTTCCCATGGTTACAGTCTCCCGTGACAAACTTCCTGCTCCGGCACTCCAGCAGAGAGTTCTCATTACCACGGCAGCCCAGTCTCTCATAGTGGAAGAGCCCAGTGCCAGGCCCGAAATAGGAGTGCTGGAGCGCCGTGCCGATGTCTCTGCACAGGCAGACGGAGGAAGAGCGTTCTCACTGCGCGTACTCACTGCGCGAGCACAGCACCACTGCCAACTGTCAGCACTGGGGTTCCATCGACACACATACCGACACACACCGACACACACACTAGGCTGACACACACAGACACACACACAAGACATTCTTAACCCCTACCCTTAACCATAAGCAACCAAACAAAATACAAGACTTTTGGCATTTTTCACTTTTTGACTGTAGTGACAGATTTTTATAAAATTCAGGTTGTCCTTGTGGGGACTGAAAATAGAGGTTTTACTACATTGTGGGGACACTGGGTCACACTCACACTGTATGAATCAGGTCCCCCCATTTAAGAATATAACGTAAGACGCAGTCTCTCTCACCCCAAGCCCAGCTGGCTGCAGACAACGCTGGCGTCGCGGTCCGTCAGGTGGGTGTCGCACACCGCCCCCCACTGGCCATTCAGGTACACCTCCAGACGCCCACTCCGGGGGGAGGAGCTGCCTACCAGCCGGGCTGCACCTGAAGTAAGGAGAGATGGCCTGGTCACAGGTCACAGTGGGAGAGCCGTCGGTAGGTGGAAACCCAGTCAAGCAGCCATTCCCAAAATGAACTCCAGCCTGGGGGGGTTTTCAGCTGCGTAGCAATGAAACAATGGGCACCTTCTGCCAGAAGCCAAGAGTCTGGGATCACAGCAGCAGAGGAAGTACCCAGAGAGACTGACTTACTGTGAAATGCAGTACAGAAATGAACACAAGGGGGCGCTCAGTCCCACATGGGGCGGATGGGAGCAGGCAGGACGGGGGGGAGGGGGGGCATGCGGTGGAGGTGGGAGGCGAGCAATCAACCGTCGGGCCCTGACCCTGGTGGCAGTCACAGTAAGCCCAGCCGATGGCGCCCGAGCTCTGCCGGAAAAAGCACCAGGGGTTGGACTCGCGGTCCGGGTTCCGGCAGTAGCTGTGGTCGCCCAGCCCCCGGCCTGGGTACTGCTGCACGTAGTCAGGGAACTCGGTCCAGCGCAGGCAGGGCAGCCCGGAGTCCGTCTGTGACACGGAGCCGTTGTAGTAGCCGAGCTCGGTGAAGCCCTCGGAGCAGGATAGCGGGGCTAGGAGCGGAACACAGACGCACACGGACAGACAGACAGACACGTGGTTCACACGCGCTCCCGCACAGGCCGGGCTCGTCTCCCTAAAGCCCCCCAGGGGGGAGGTACTGCGGGAAATCTGAGAAATGAAGTCCTCTCAGTTGTGGGAAATGATCCGTAATTGGAAAAGAATCCGTAAAATTGATGATTAGACTGAAACAAGAACACTGGACGGCACTGTTAGGAAACAGTGGGTATGGCTTTAATGAGCGAGACCCCCCCCAGAGCTCGACACATCCAGAGACGCATGCCGGGCGTGAGATGGGAATGATCTCCGCGCATCCCACCCTCACTGCGTGTATACGTGCATGCACACACACACAGAGGATGATGTGCTTCTGGACTGGATTTGAGGAGATCGGACCCCATTGTCCTCTCATCTAAAGACCTGCAGCAAAACATTCACACATGGACTGAACTGGAGCCCAGCTTCGCTGAGCTGACCCACTTCTGCAGAGACCAGGCTGGACCAGAAGAGGGAGCCGTTTGACACATGCAACATTTCTGTGCAAGGTTTTATTGTGGATCTTACAGTGAACTTCTGCAGGAAGGGTGGCCAATCTTATCCAGAAAAAGAGCCTAACTAGGAAATAATTAGAGGATTGATTGGCTAAAGAGTCCTCATACTTGGGTTTGAACAGATGACATCCATGTTACTCCATAAACCTGCACACATGCTGGCCCTTTGCGGATAAGACCGGCTGCCCCTGTGCTACATTCAGCCTTTATTCACTTGCTGAATGTGCAGCCAAGATTGCATCAGAATTTTTGCTACCCTTCCACAAAAATCTCTGAATTAGCTTGAAACTGACAAAAGTTTAACGGCTTCCACTATTATTTACTGCATACGTAACACAAATCAGACTTTGCTTTCGATTGATTCAGCCGAATATTTGATATAATTAAACAAATGAAAGTGGCACACTCGGAAAAAGATGGTCGCCTTAATTTAATATTTTCTGGCACCACCTTTTACAGCAAATCACTGCCAACTGATCTCTGCACTTCACAGTGAGGCGTCTGCATTTGCCAGCAGGTAGTCTGGCCCACCCTCCCTGAGCAAACTGCTCGAGCTGCCTCACGTTTGAAGGGTGACGTCTCCACACTGCAATTTTCAGATTTTTCCATTGATCAATAGAATTAAGATCTGAACTCATGGAGGGCCATTTAAGAATAGGCCAATATTCTTCCCAGCCATTCTTGAGTGCTTTAAGGTGCAGGTTTTGGGTCATTATCCTGTTGGAGGACCCATAACCTTTGGATTTAGATGGTTTCTACCATCCACACTATCCTTCTAATCAACCTGGGTTTGTAGTTCCTCTTGTCTCCACGTCCTGGGAGGTTGGCTACAGTCCCATGAACCTTATACTTTTTAATAATATTGCCATCTGTGATCATTGGAACATGAAGCTGCTTGGAGATGCTCTCATAGCCTTTACCTTTAACACGATCGTCTATAATCTCCTTTCTGAGCTCCTCTCTGCACACAATGATACCAGACAACACAGGTTCTTTCCCTGTAAGGTTAAACACTTAGTTTGAAACATGACTATAATGCAAGGATAAATAGTCTCTTTAGGGGCACCAGCAAATCTGTCTGTACTATTTTAGCATATCTTTGTAAAATAAACAACAAATCATTTCTTTTCACAATTATATTGGTTTACTCTCTCACATACTAAAGGCATGCAGGTGTACATTAGACAATTGCTTTTAATTGAATCACTTTTATGGAGAAATGAAGCATAGTTTCAATGATCTGTAAGAGAACCAACAAATTTGTCCATGTCTGTATACGAGTCACCATAACACAAACATTAAGTAAGTGTCAAGTGTTTCACTTCAATGCTAAAAATGTGTTAAATAATGGTATTTAGATGCATGTGTCAAGACAATGATCTGTCATAAATGTGCATTGCTACACAATTTTTTTTTATTTTAAATAGTCCCTATATAGAAAAGAATGTACCAATATGTACAGTGTGTGTAAAAACCAGGCTGGAGTAGCGAGTGTCCTTCACTGTCTGACAAAGGCTGCACCTCACTCAGATATTTTATTTGTCTCTTATTCTCTGCTTAGTGATAAGATCTCCATCATCTCACTCCGTCATCTCACGCCAGCCACTCACTCCATCATCTCACTCCGTCATCTCACTCCAGACACTCACTCCATCATCTCACTCCAGCCACTCACTCCATTGTCTCACTCTGTCATCTCACTCCAGCCTCTCACTTCATCATCTCACTCAGCCACTCACTCCATCGTCTCACTCCATCGTCTCACTCCATCATCTCACTCCAGCCAGTCACTCCATCGTCTCCTTACTATTTCTGCTTCTCTAATTCATTTGTTCTGAACATCATGATTTAAACATAAATCATATAAAGGGCTTTGAAATTCACAGCCACATTTGCCTTTGATCCCAGTCTGACATTCCTACCAAAAGCGGCGTGGACATTTCCTCTAGTGTGGATGTACGGAAGGCACGAGAGTGGATAAATCTGCTGGGGGGGCTCGCTGGTGGCCGGGATAAGGGGGCAGCATGTGGAGCTGCTGGCGAGAGCACTAGGGGATGAGGAAACTCAGGCCCATATTTACAGCTGGGCTGACAGGCTTCTCTTCTGTTCGGAACAAGCAGAGATCCACAGGGAAGCTCTCCACTGCCTGTCTGGCTAATTGCGCCTATAGAAAGTGGCTTAATCACCCAGCTGACTGTTTAGAAATTTTGGGCCCCATGAGAATCTGAAGCCTCTAAAGTGATGGTGGCTTCCAGGCCCCATTGTACAAGGACAAAATGGAGCACGGTTAGAATTGAAGAGTGTGGCTTATTTAGCTTAACAAAGAGGCAGCTGCTCTGTAAATGCAGAGCCGCTGCCAATTCCAGTTCAGGCTCCGTCGGTGGTTCGAATTCCGTTGGAATAAACGAGGAGCTGAAGCTAAACCCGTCGGTGTAAAAGAGGAGCTGTCACTCCAGTTCAGTTCTCGTTGGTGTAAATGTGGAGACACAGCTCTGGTTTGAGTCAGGGAGCTGCTGTTCCAGTTTGAATCCCACTGCACACGAGGAGCTGCCACTCCATTTGGAATCCTGTCTGCCTGCTGCAGTTCAAACTGCGTCAGTGTATATGTGGATTGAAAGACTAACTGATACCCGGGGCAGGCTTAGGATTTCACCCTCAGCCCCTTGAAGAAAAACAAGATTATTTTTTATGGGGTCTGAAGCCCCCCTAAATAAAGCTCTAAGAGCCCCTATGACTGACATCCTGATGATAATGAGCCCCCCCCCCCACCGTGAGCCATAATGGTGTGCAAATTCAGTCAGTGCAAATGACACAACTTCCACTTTACATAATTAAACACAGTAACAGGCGAAGGGGGACAGAGGATGTGGCCCCCATCTCGGTTAACGCTCCCACCTTACCGAGAACGACTGAGGACGCAACCGCCTGCTTCTACACCCAGCAGCAGGGCAGCATGTGCTCAAGTGGGGGAGGATCACCGCCCTTGTGGCCAAATGCTGCTAGTTTTGCTTCCTGGGAGGGGGATGGATTGTGAGGCCATAAGTGAGGCTGAGTGAAGGCAGGACCAGTATGTTTGTGGTAGAGTGTTTAAATAAAGATGGACGGGCATATTTACACAGCTTGTACGTGCCGGGGTACTCACAGGAACCAATACTTAATACGGGTGATTTAGTTCAGCATTCATTTTTCTATACGGTCCATTTATGCGGCTCAAAATACGCCTGTCATCTCAGCTGTGCTTTGTCTCGTCATACTTTGAACGCGCGTCTACGTGCATGTACTGTGTGTGCTTAAATGTGCGTGTATTTTTTTGTGTGTGAGCATACGTGTGTATATTTGTGTGTATGTATGTGTTGGTGTATACACATGTGTGTGTGTGAGTTTGTATGAGCGTGTGTGTCTGTATGTTAGTGTGAGTTGGTATGTGTGTGTGTGTCTGTGTGTGTGTGTGTGAGTTGGTGTGTGTGTGCGTGTGTGTGTGTGTGAGTTGGTGTGTGTGTGTGTTACAAAGAAGAAAGTAGAGCAGAAACTCACATTTGCTGACCAGCCAAAGCGCTGAACAGATTTATAGCCTCATAAGCCAAACCATCCCCCACCCCCTGCCCCACCCCCTGCCCCCCCCCCACCTCCATTTACCTCAGCAGTGAGCTTCCATGCTGGGCCCGACTGACTGGGACAATAAAAAACGATGCATCACGGACCATGATGGCGTCGTCAAAAACAGCCGTGTGAGCTGTGGACTCCCCCCAGAAAGAGGTGAGGTCTGCATGACGCATCACTGGCCAGCCCGCGTGAACGCCAAGCCCCCGCATCGCTGCACACCGCCAGTGTTCAGGGTCGGGGGGAGATGGCGGATCTCCCATAATGTCCTCTCATCTACACTGAAGTGTTCTGAGGCCCGGAACCAGGAGGAAATGAGGTCACACTTCAGGGAGCCGTGCCACTGCGCCGTACTGAGCCCCATCGTCGCTAAGCGATGCTTTACACCCCTTTGTTGATGAGCCACGGGGGCCACCACCCCACACACACACACCGTGACCCACCCACCTGTGCTCCGCAGTGTGTTTAAGTAGCTGTCTTCAGCGATCACCTGCGGAGAAACAAAAAAATGGTGTGAGACAGGCGTGAACGCAGACGATATCCTCACAGCCCAGAGAGGAGCCGGGCCGAGCGGAGGGGGCCAGGGAGCCAGATGCGGACGTCAGGCCTGCCTCGGATTGCAGGCCCAGGACTGAGGTCCCTGACGCCTTCTTAGCAGTACAGAGGTCATAACTTCTGTCATTTAACATTGAACTTACGAACGACGTAGCGTTAAGGCTTCGGGAAACTCACCCCAGATAATTAATTTCCCCGTAGCAATGGAGAAAGAGACGAGAATGTCCCAGAAAGTTTTCGCAAGATATCACAGCATCGCACATCAGATAAACAAGGCCGTGCACAAGTGTCTATATATCACCTGCTGCACCAATGAAAGGAGGCAAAAACAACTCGGTCTACACAAGCGAAGCAATGAAAGACACTTAGAAAAGTACAATATTTTAAGATCATCATGCCAAAAGTTTCACAGTAACAAAACTGAAGGTTACAAACATTCGGACACCAAAACCAGGTTTCTACGGTGACGGGGGTCCCCAGATTTCTACGGTAACGGGGCCCCCAGGTTTCTACGGTGATGGGGGTCCCCAGGTTTCTATGGTGATGGGGGTCCCCAGGTTTCTACGGTGATGGGGGTCCCCAAGTTTCTATGGTGACGGGGGTCCCCAGCAGAGACATTCCACAAAAAGATCAGGCCATTTTATTCCATGAACATCTGGGATCTCTGCCATTTGCTTGATGGAACTAATCAAGGTTTTAAGCTATAATCTGGGTAATTAAGGGTGGAGGTAACATCTTGTTGTGTCTCCAGTCAGGGGATGGTTTAGGTTCCCTCTGGAGTGGGCAGGTGGTAAAAACACCGCTCCATATTAGCCAGGATGTCAGAGAAATGTCATGGAGCTCATTAATCGGCCATGAACTACACACAGATAAGCGCTTCATCATGAGGCTAATTGAGTTTCGCATCAATAATAAGGCAAGCGGCACCTCGTCTGGCCAGGACAAAACTGCAGCAACTTCAGCCCATGACACTCGGTGCGTGACACTTAATTACAGCCATCGGTCCTGCCTCCGTGGCGAGATGCGAGTCGGCTGCAGAGAGCTCTACCCGTGTCGTTTTTAACCAGGACTATGTCGGTCGGCGTCGTTAGGTCCGATTACTCGGGGCTGTAGCCCTGAAGATTTTAGCCCCAATGCCAACTTTCCATCAAAAAAGGTAAAGTAGCAGGTAAATGTGACTTAGCCACTGATTTTTTTTCAAGTGCTAGAAACGCCCCTGACTATACATACCATTCATTACTGCCATGCACACAGCTGAGTGGGCTGTTCAACACATTTCAGCTTCACATAACGGTTAGCATTGCATGCACGGATATAAAATTGAAACATGTATGTAACTGGTATTCACAATTTCTATAGGGGTTATACCCATTTACTCTGATTAGTTCTGGTTATTGGATGGATGGATGGATGGATGGATGGATGGATGGATGGATGGATGGATGGATGATTGTATTGATGGATGGATGGATGGATTATGTTATATTGTTGGCAAATGAATTTCTTCCCGTTTACATTTAGAAATTACGGATTTCAGCTTATATTCTTTCCCTGTGTAGCTGCTTGTCGTAGAATATCATATTTGAAGCATATACGTTTCCAGCCATTTGCGTGGAGAAAACAGGCTGTAAGGGATCAGCATCCGTCGGCAGGACGGGCCGCCGCCTTCAGCCCGCACAGCTTCACTTTCCACGCCTTCGGAGTGTCGCGCTCGGTCTTGCTGCCTCACGACGCGCTCCGTGGTGTTTGTGTGTGAAATCCGTGTATCCCTATTTAAAATACTCACAGCTTACAGCAACGTGTTCCTATTAATCACCTAGATGTACATCATTAAATATGTAACACGGAGACGCGATGGATTTTGATCTGGATATTTCAAAGAAATTTTTGTAGAAGCAATTACCTTATCATACATAATAATGAAATATCAGTACATATGTGAAAACGCCTATAACTACCGTGTTTTGGATTAATGTCAGTTAAATGAAATGTGCATTTTTTCCCCGTAACATTTATGCGTTTCCATCCCGAATACACGAGCCGAACCTCTCGGGTTTGATCACCCAGACAGAGGTGCAGTCGGCGGGACGCGGCGGATCGAAGGTCCCCGCCGAAGCCCGTCATCCTCTCACTGGACACCCGGAGCATCAACGTCTCCACACCGCGCTCTTCGCCTCCACTTGAGCTTTTTTAACAAAGCCGCTATCACAAATACCTTGGCCATGAGGTGACGGAATAGCGTGCATTTAGCTTAATGCAACCTGAAATCCGTGACATATTACACTCTACACCTGATAACGAAGCTTCGCTTTACATAGCATTTAAACCGCTATTTAATTCACCATTATTACTATTATTTTCCATTTATTGGCTCACGGCTGTTTTCTCAGATTTCTACCTGCAGTCTGAGCTTTTAACTCGTTTTACTCATGCAAACCAAGCTTCACATTACAATGCCGTACAGAAGTAGCTCCTGCTCGGTTTGCAGCCGAGGCGTCACAGTACGCGGCTTGCGGATGTCTGCGCTTCACTTAATCGCTCCCATCATCAGCGAGGGAACGGGGGGCTGACACCCATTTAACAGGAAAATGTGGCCGAGAATCACTAAAACACTGCAAATGCATGAGAGCGCGGCGTGCAGAAAGTGGCGAATATCGGCCGGCACCCACCTCCGCTCGGACCCGCAGCCCGGAGCTGCACGCCAGGATCAGCGCCAAGAAGGTGCCCGGAACCATCGCGTCCGTCCGGCTGCACATGTCACCGGCAGCTTAGGGGCAAGAAGCCTTTTGCCATCACTGACGGCCGGAAAACACCTATAGCAGCGGCAGCACGGGCGTATCTGTCCGTCTCCCGTTATACGTTTTTCTCCACCGGTATAAAAGAGCAAAGAGTGAAAAGGGTAAATGAAGGAAAGTCCGTAATGAAGTGGAAGCGTAGGCGTCGCCCCCTCACTCACATCTCCTATAATCCTTTATAAACCTTTAAATGTGCGCCGTCATGTGCCACCCCTTCACGCGCTCCTGCACCTTGCATTTATACCCTGCTGCAGCAGCCCCACGGCATGGGCGTCGCCGCCCGGCGAACCGTCCTTCCACTCCGCAGCCGCCCGGCGAACCGTCCTCCACTCCGCAGCCGCACGGGCTCCGATTGCGCGCTGATTGCGGGACCCCAATTCACCGAATCGTTTACGGCCGGTGTGGGTGGAGTTTCATTACTCTGAAAACCAGGCAAACATCATCGTTAAAAGTCTTTATCATACGGAGAGCCGTCCCCACTGCGCAATATACCCCTCATATTTATAACAAAGCCCCCTTAGAATGGCTTGGCGGAGTGTGCGCCCGTTATAGGTGAGCGATCACACTACACGCCCCCTGCTCCACTTGCAAGCGGCGGGGATGAGGGCCACCGGAGCGCCGCGACGAGGCACCAGACTCCGGTCTCTGCTGGTCAGAGCATCTCATCTGATGGCTCTCAATGAAAAGGATCCGCATTCGTTACAAAATACGAGCAAACAACAAAATCAGGAGACACGCGCCATGTGTATAGCTAATATATAAGGAATTACATTGCAAATAATTGAAAATCTAAATAGAAAATGTGTTTATCGTGATACTTAATATTAAAATCGATGTATGAATAAAAATAGAAAGGCAAAGACATCCAGTGAGGTAACTCCTGTACCGCTAGCTATAGGGGGAGGGGGGGCGTTGCTTGTTTGGTTGTTGGTTGTTGTCGTCTTCCTGTTATCTTTAAGAGGTCTTTCCATCCCTTACTCTTCTCTCTCTTCGCATGAAAGGTTGGACTAACTTCTCTGGCGGTCCCAGGGCAGGCCGCCCTCCTCAGTGGGCCACTGGAGATATTTTTGCACCCAAAACAATGGAACAATCAATAATATTCCAATCAATGTTGCGGGAACACCACCAGTAAAATTTGCTGATGAGGAAGGGGTATCGCGCCGGAGGATCGATAGGTGAAATTTAAGAAGTTTAATCATTCCACCTTTCGCTAAGGTTAGTCTTGTGCTTTGGCATATGTTCCTTTAATTGTGTTCTCTGCATCCGTTTACAATCTGTCTAACACTCTGTTGAGACAGTGCCAGGCAAAGGAGACATAATGTCAGTCTTGTATCTTTGTATCCTGTTCTTCTTGTTACTTTCTGCCACTTTTGCTGCCGGTGAACAGCTGGCAAACGCCAGTTAAGTTAAAGAACGTTGTGTAGCTTGAATCTCAAAGCAGAATAGCCCATTACAGCTGGGACACGGCAACTTTGTCCCGAAAACCGTCACAAAAAATGCAAATATCATACATGCAATTATCAAGTTATCCTGCAATGTAACATCTGGAAATTCTGTCTTCGCGGGGCCCCAAGCTGTCAGGGGGCACAGGCGGCCCCCTACCCTGGCCAGCATGCGCTGTAGCGTGTGAGAATCCCTGGAGGGTGGCTATTCCTGCGATGCTGGAATGAAAGTCACTCACGTTTGCCGTCCCGAAGCTTAGCCACACAGCTACCGAACCTCCACACTGCCTGTGCTAGGAGGACTGCGATGTTTGCAATAGCATATAGCTGTAACTGGTAAAGTAGTTAGTAAATAGCAGAGCCGCTGCTCCTCCACATGGAAAGGAGCCAGTCGAGGTGGTTTGGGCATCTGTCTAGGGTGCCTCCTGGACGGTTCCGGGCACGTCCAACCTGGAGGAGACCCCGGGGCAGACCCAGGACACGCTGGAGAGAGTATGTTTTTCAGCTGGCCCGGGAATGCCTTGGAGGACGTGGGTGGGGAGAAGGTGGTCTGAGCATCCCTTCTTAGATGCTGCTGTCACCCGACTCCGGAAAGGCAGCAAACATTCGATGGATGGATGGTAAAGTGCCCTCAGTGTGGGTTTCCTGCCCAGGAGAGCAGCCCCTTCTTTCAGGCGACCGGCCCCCCTGCGTGGCTCTCGTTGCCTGAAGTCACAGTTACAGTCGAAATTTAAGAATATAAAAACCGAATGACCTTGGCTACGATCTCATTACCAAGCCGAAGTGACTCAAATTGAATTTTTTGCCTGAATGTGACTCAGATCTGATTTTTTTCAGGGCTGTATGGACACAGATATTTTCAAACTGGATTTGAGTCACCTCCGCATTTGGACCTGGATCGGATACGTGACATGCATGTCAGCAGCCAGATTGGAATTCATGCGGTTCCTTTACCTATATGCATGCGCTGAGCGAGTCACGTGTTGTTAGTGACACGTGACTCGTTAGTGACTCGTGCAAAAATGTATCAATGTGCACATGTGAATGGTTGGGGAGGACAGGTGCTTTCACATTATAGCTGTAATTACGAATGTGAATCCTCAAGACAGGCGAATCCAATCTGAGCACAAAATCGGAATTCGACAATGAGGCTTGTAATGTGAAAGTACCCAGAGATATGTGTGTTTAGCAGATGCTTCTATCCGAAGTAACATACAATTTTTGGAAAACTTGGTCAGATAGTGTCCCTGGAACAATTGGGGGTTGGGGGTCTTGCTCAAGGGCCCAATAGTGAAAATGCTTGGCCAGTTAGGGGATTTGAACCACAGACTGGTTGATTGTAGGAACAAGGCTGAGCCACTGAGCCACACAGCAACCCCCTGGGTAGAAGCACAACAAGACGACCAGTGAAATCAGCAGAGATTCAGCAGCATTAAAACAGGAGACTGTGGCGAGGTCACCAGAGGTGAAGACAGTGCTCCAGGTGAGGCTCGAACTCACAACCTCGGCATGGCTCTGCTCGTACGGCGGTATAAGTACCGCGCGCTAACCGATTGCGCCACTGGAGCTTCCCACAGGACCAACCACACTTCCGCTAGGTGAGTACTGTGATGGTCATTGTTCATGTCCTACTGGGAATCCTCACCTGACACATGATGTTACAATGAGGCTTTTTAAAATGAGTTAATGGTTAAAGAACTGCACATTTATTGCACATAATTCCCCAAACCCAGGGAAGTTAAACTCGGGCCAGTACTCTGCATTAGGGTTAGTAATACTGATTAATGACATTTTTCATAAATACTGTTGGATCTCGTTCACAGATATCATCGGAGGCCAATCAAACCTGAGTGTGGGTTTCCTCCCACAGTAAGTTGCCCATGGTGTTGGTGGACATGCTCTGTGATGGTCTGGCTCCCTGCCTAAGGATGTACCCCGGCCTGGTGCCCTACTGCTGTCGGGCAGGGGCTCTCCAGCAGCCCTGCACTGGCTGGATGGTCCATGCAGCATATGATGTGCTTTTTATCGACACAAATGACAGAATAAACCTGCAAAAGTGACTGACCTTTCATGATAATGCATGGAAGCACGTTTTACACGTTAGCTGAGGGCAGTGGGAGCAATCTGCTGACCCTTCTGAACGGCGTCTCAAAATTTGGAGACAGTGGCTTAGCAGGAGCAGAAATACTCTGTTGCAGAGGGACCAGCAGGGTGAGGATGGGAATGAACGCAGCGACCCTTGTCTCTCAGGCCCTGAGAGCGACGGCGGGGGGCACAGCAGGCAGCGCTCTGCTCATCCTGCTCGGCTAAATTCATTATCCTTCCCTGCGATGCCTTCCTGCTAACTGCTAATTACATTTCCAAATATTTAACACGGCTGTCTTTTCCTTCCCAAAGACTCGCACGGTACGAACGTTTAGCCGTAAAGCTGAGTCATCGCATCAGCTAAGCCGGAGGGGGTCAGAATAAAAGATGTTCAGCACAGGATGTTAGAACTCAGATCGGGGATTCGGGGGGGGGGGGGGAGCAGTGAGAGAGCACAGTGAGAGAGTTTTGGACTCAGAAGGCAGGATGTTGCTCGGGGCTTTTTCACCAGCTAGAGAGCAGAGAGGAAACCGCGTTGTCGGTCGTTCTGCTTACGCTGTGCAATCTGCCATGTCTCCCTGGGTTAATCACACAGAGACGTGCAGGTCTCCTGACATAAAACTCATGCTTTAATTCCCTGTGCTTGTTCCACAGCACTGTTGTCCGCTGACCCCCTCAGCCACTGTGGGATGCGGAGTCTTGGTCTAGCTCTCGGAATGTTACTAAAGGACGTTTTTGAACTTGACTTGAAACATAATTAAATTTGATGACATACCAGTGGGACGTCACTTCTCACACTGGAGAGTGAGAAACAAGAGTCAGGCTGCAGCATGAACAGCAGGGGTAGGCAGCCCTGATGCTGGAGTGCCGCTACCCAGCAGGGTTCCATCCTACCTGGTCCCTGATGAACCACCCCTGACCTCCGGCAGATAGTAACTCATCAGGTAGGATAGAAAGTCTGCTGGATACTGGCACTGCAGGATCAGCGCTGCCTACCCCCGATTTAGTCACTTAAGGCTGATGGAAGTCTGAAGATGAGCTGGTTTAGGGCTTTGATCTGGTCACCACCTGGTGAGCACCTTCGCCTGCTTACCTTTATTTAGCAAACACTTCAGTCCAAAGCAACTTACAAGTGAAGAGTGTTTTGGGGTCAGAAAGCAGGACCAGCCCGCACCCCTGGTGCAGTCAGTGTGAAGGACCCTGTTCAGAGGCATAACAGTTCTCTGATTATTATGCCGGCCATGGGATTAAAACCTACGACCTTCCAGGCACAGATCCCTAACCGCTAAGTGTGATGCCTGATGGCAGTGACCCATTAATACTCCGGGCTGTTTGTTCAGCCTGAGCATCCTGCTCAGCACACCTGCTGGGATTTGAACCTCTGCCATTCTGTTTCTCACCACACACTATATACATCTTGCATATCCTGGAAATCAAACCTCCCCCGCAGAAAAAGAGCGGCTACTGACACACGCATATTCGACTCGCTTCGGGGACATCAGGGAGTGACTCACGCCGGTCTTTCCCGCAAATGGACGCAGACATAAAACCCGCCGCAATAGCTTGGCGCCATTGGAGAATTTAGGACAAGTTAGGAGAGAAGGAAGAATGAGCAGGACTGCTGGTTGGTGTCTGCTGTGTTTATGGGAACATGGCAGCGGCCTATCAGGAGAGGTTTCTGTCTTCCTGTCTTTTCTCAGATGACCTCAGAACATGAGGTTAAGTCCTGGAAAGGACGCGGGCTGTCCAGCCCGATTATCCCAATTAGCTCAGATTACCAGCACGGTCCGATCTGCTTCGATCATGAACGCGGTCATACAGCACAGTGTAAGAAAGCGGAGCCCTGCATCCCCAGGAAAAATGCCTATCACAGTGAAAACACAGGCTGGTATTGTGCAACACGCACGGCATTCTGGGATGCGGTGGGTGGCACGGCATCATGTACGTGGCCTGGACGACCCGCCCCTGCCTGCACGCACCCAGCGCTTAGCTCTGTGTCCTCCTGCCTGAAGTCCTGGCATATTTCACGCACCGCAACGCTGCTAGGCCAGCCGTCTGTCACTGCCCCGCCCCCATCCGGCGGCGGTACCTCCAAATCCCATTACCCACCCCGCTGTGGAAACCAGCGCTGCTGTTGGCATGGAAACTGCTTGGGAAATCGCAGAGGCGAAACGGTGCGCTACCCCTCCCCCGCCGACCTCCATATTATGTGCTGCTACGATACAAACCGCGAGTCCTTCATCTTATTCTCCGTGGCAGCAGATCGCAAGCCAGGCTGTCAGCACATAATTTTAAATAATAATAATTTATTCCTGGATGCGTTAACAAATACCCCACAGCAATATCAGGGAGGCTCGTCAGTGACACCAACATCCTTTGTGTAAAAGACAGCCATTCTGAGCGGCTTGAAACAGCCATCAAGTGGATGCGATCGCTGTAACGAACAAGCACATTCAAAGAGAGCGGCCTCCTTATGCACACTCCTGGCCTTTGACGTGACGTAAAGAGAGGCTTAGAAGAGCAGTCTCTCTCAGTTGAGGACCGGCTGACATGCTGTGTGACCCATCCAGACTTTCCAGCTTCTCTTTGCCGTGGACCAGAGGCAGATTTGCATATTCTAAGCTTATGGAGAAGATTGAGGAGGAATGTTCTCCTGATGTTCTGCTTGCACTCTTGCTCTCACCTGGACATCATCGGCCAACATTCCAGATATATTCATTCTAACAGATTTTTTTACACTCTTGGAGAAAACAGCATTCACTGTTAAAGCTTTCAGAGTCAATCATCCTGCACTGGGAGCAATCAAATGGGTAAAAATGTATGAGGAAATGACATGGGCCACATATAAACCCAACAGCCATACCTTCATTTCGGCTGGTTAAATGCGTTCCTTTTGATCAGACAGAGATTTCCACCCAACCTTAATTCCAGGGAAAGAGAGTAAGGAAATCACCAGTCAGGGCCTGATTGGTGTCCCTGATAATTTGGAGAGACCCTTCGCAGTTTCCTGATAATTTGGAGAGACCCTTCGCAGTTTCTTGATAATTTGGAGAGACCCTTCACAGTTTCCTAATAACTGGGTGGGACTCTTTACAGTTTCCTGATAATTCGGAGAGACTCTTTGCAGTTTTCCTCTCAGAGCAAAAGTCTCATTTGCAGAGAAAACAGTTGCATTATGCATCACCCACAAAGCATTTGATATTGCTGACCTATTTCTGGATTTTGAGGTGACAAGGGCCATCCTGTCCAATAGAGGACCTGCTGCTTACACCTTGCAAGCCTGCATACATTTCACATAGGGTCCCATCTTACAATCCACAAAAGGTTTCACTTTGGGGTAAAGTGGTACTTAAGGATACAACCTTGTAACCCGTAGGTTGTTGGTTCATGTCTGCAGAGGCTATAGTATACTTTTTGTCGTGCGATAATGTAGCTTCTGGCTTGCTCTCTGGGGGCTTTGGGCAGGGGGACAATGTAAAGTTCTTTGAGACAATGTAATGTTTTGAAAATGTGTTATATAAATAAATTTGAATTTAACTGAACTCAATTACAGCAAGAAAATATTTACTTTAAAGTAAAAATGCATATAAGCGAAACTGGCAACACCACAAACATGAGTAGAAGTGTCCCAATCAGAGGCATGTGCCACATGTCTCCCGAAAGGCCCCAAATCCACCAGCTGACTCTATTTATTCTTAACAATGTAATCATTACAACTGGGTTATCGCAGGATTTTTTTGTGGTCTGTAGCTGGCTATCAATCGCCATGGTAATGTCAGAGCAGTAAGCACAAGCATGTGACATCGCTGCCCTCAGTACATCCCATCGGTAAACATTTTCCTTCAGAAATGGGTATAAATGATCCTTGATTAGGATACGAACAGCACAGCGGCAGCAGGAATGGAGGCCACACACAGACGCGTGGAATTAAATGATCATTCTCAGCTCGGTTGAAGAGCAGCTTTGGATGAGGAGCGAGAGAGGAGGAGGCGATTGATGGAGGGTAGCGGGCAAGATTTCTGGCGGAGTTCCGCGGTTTCCCAGTACCGACGTTAATTAGGTCAGAGCACAAAAACAAAAGAGGAACGTCAACATGCTGCTGAAAACTGTTGCTCGGACCCCAGAGAGCGAACAGAGCGGTTAAGCGGCATAACGTTCATTTCGCGCCCAGAAACGCGACATCTGTCAGAAGAGCTTCTGCTTTCATGAACAGGCCCTCATGCGGGTCACAGTGTGACCGCTGACCATAATAAAGTGGCCGTTCACTTATAAAACCATTAACGGCCAATATTTAGGGAACACATTAAAAATAACATCTTGCGTTGTCATGATGTAGCACTTTCAGTAAGGATGTACTAATAATCCCCCCCATGCCTGATGGCTGACCCTAACCCTACGATACTTCCTGTTATGGGTGACAAACCCTCTGCAGTTGTCAGGATGGCCGAGTGGTCTAAGGCGCCAGACTCAAGGTTTGCAACCTTCCATTGCAATGGGTGTTCTGGTCTCTGATTGGAGGCGTGGGTTCGAATCCCACTTCTGGCAAAAGCCTTTTAGCGAAATGCCTGGTTCAGGGGCCGTCTGCTGTCATAAACGTACGTCGCTGTGGGTAAAATAAATAAAATGTGAATGTAAACTGCCTAAAGAAACTGAAGTTGCGGACCGCATTGGGTGGTTTAATTCCTTTCTGGGGGGCTTTTCCTGTAAACTGCTGTGTTGTATGATGAAGGACCATCGCGTTTATGATGCAGTGTGTGAAAAGCCTACAGATCTAGCAAGGAGTCAAACAGAGCAGCGGTCCTTAGAGTCAGTGGGTCTAACATGTCTAACGGAGGGAGGGCAAAAGGCTCCGCTAACAGTCCGTCTGAGTAACTTTGAAAGGCGACGTCCATCCATCCATTTTCTAAAGCCGCTCCTCCTATTCAGGGTTGTGGGGGGGTCCAGAGCCTATCCTGGAAGCAATGGGCACGAGGCAGGGAACAACCCAGGATGGGGCACCTACCCATCGCAGGGCACACTCACACAGCAGTCACTCACACAGTCACACCTAAGGGCAGTTTGGTAACTCCAGTTAGCCTCAGTATGTTTTTGGACAGTGGGGGAGAAACCGGAGAACTTAGAGGAAACCTCAGAAGGGCCACATTAATTCATCCTTTAGTCACTGAGATTTTCAACTGTACACACTGCACACACTGTACACACTGTACACCAGAAAACTGCAAATGCTGGAGGCACATGGCCGTGGCAGAGACGTACTGAACCCCCCCAGCATGCTAGTGGGAGGCTTCCTCTCCACGGTCTCGCGGGGAATTGCCCACAGTGTTTGCACCTGGGGTAGCTCGGGCTGGCAGCTGCCCCAGTGCAGGGTAGAGGGGGGGCATTCCAGGGTGAGTTTGAGCTACATACTGTTCCAGAGCAGAATATGGTGGAGGTGCTGCTGGGTGAGATTGGGGGGACAAGCGGCTTACGGCAGAATAGGGGGGGGGTGGTGACAGACAGGGCCAGAGTGCAGATGGGGGAGGACAGACGTAGAGGGTAGCAGCACCTGCTGCAGATTCGCCAGGGGCAGCGTGAGGCGCCGGCGGCCCAGAGGCAGGCTGGGAAGGTTCCTGATTTTTGTGGCCAACTGCCCACCATGGTTCAGGTACGTCGGAAGGGGGCATCGAATCACGGAGAGATTCAGCGGGAAAAACTACCAAAGGGAATTTGATCTCTGGGCTTCTGCCCCAAGGAACACCCAGCAAGACCTAGAAAAATTAACAAAATAGCAAAAAAGCAAAAAAAAAAAAAAGTAAATATCACAATAGAAAATGGCCTAATATGCAGAAAAAATAAGGACTTGCAAGCCGTCCCATTTAAGAGCAGAGAGCAGCGTGATTTCGACTTCTTCAGCCATCCGGCACTTACCTGCAGCTTGTACTCCACTCTGAGGATCCTGCAGTTCAGGATGGACACAGGCAGGTCGTGAGGGATGCTCAGCTCCTGGGTCAGGGTCTGCCACGTTCTGGAGGCAATGGGCTTTCCAGCCTCCTTCAGGACCACCTCCTTCTGAGAGGTTCTCAACCCGCCAGCAAAGAAGCTCTGCTTCTGACTCACTGAGAACCTGGGCACCAGTTTATGGGAGGAGCTGTTGTCGATTTCCACTGTCACCTTTAACCTTTCACCTGGGGGGGTTAAAAAAAAAAAAAAAAAAACGTCACTTGTTTTAATTGGCAGCTAGAAACCTGGGAACGTACGAGGTAAAGGACCAGCATGTCCCGGAAGAGCCGCTTTGCTTTCCCACTCGGTCCTAATTAACTGTCCTTGATTAAGATGTTTGACAGCACAGCTCATTTCAAGGGCTCATTTAATATCCTACAAGTTCTTTTTTAAAATTTACATGAACTTTCCAGAAAAGCAACGGCGCCTGTTCAGCTAAAGTAAACCTCCTCCGACCTCTTCGCCCGTTACCTTGCATGTAACCCATCCGGCTCACGGTGGCGTTCATGGAAACACTCCCAGAGAGGAAAAAATCCTTCCTGACCATGTCGCACTGGGGAGACTGCAAGGTACAAAACAATCCCTCTTATTTGATACACAAAAATACCACAACGGGAAAGTCATAAAATGTCATTCCATCATCCCAGTGGTAAACAATGACATACACTTACGGCATGTGGACAAAAGTATTGGGACACCTGGCCATTGCACCCATGGGAACATAATGACATCCCATTCTAAATCCATAGGCATCAATGTGGGGTTGCTCCCTCCCCCCCCCCCCCCCCCCTTGCAGCTATCACAGCTTCCTCCAGGGGGCTTTCCTCAAGATTTTGGGCATTTTATGGCCCTTACTGGCTGGACACTCGGCACTGCGCTTGGTGATGTGAGGCTTGCATGCAGCTGCTCGGCCATGGAAGCCCATTCCGTGCAGCTGCCAGTGCACAGTGTTTGTGCTGGATTTAACGCCGGAGGAATGTTGGAACTCTGCAGTTATGGACTCAACGGAGCGGCGACTTTTACACACCATGCGCCTCAGCACTCGGTGACCTGCTCTGCCGCTTCCTGCCTGAGTTTCTGTTGTTCCTAAACGTCTCCACTTTGCAATAATTCCACTTACAGTTGACCGTGGAATATTCAGCAGGGAAGAAACTTCACAAACTGACTTATTGCAAAGGTGGCCTCCTGTGACAGTGTCACCCCTGAAGTCAATGAGCTCATCAGAATGACTCATTCTTTTGCAAATGTTTATAAACCTGGCTGCATAGATTGCTGCTTGATTTTATATCGTTGCGACAATGCATATGAATGAAACACCTAATTTCGCTGATTAAGACGCGTGTCCCAGTACTTCTGTCCATACAGTGTATCTCTGAACTGCATGGATGTCTTCAGACACAGGTTTTATGATCATTAGGAGATGCTTTACTGTGACCATCATGGCCTGGCTTATGGTGCCCCCTAGTGTATTCTGCATGTAATACACACCATCAGCTGAGCCACACTCATCTCTGGCTTCGATACAAAGGTGAACATGGACACTGATTTACTTGGGATCCTCCAACACCTGCTAAGCTTTGCTTCCAGCTTGTACTCCACTTTTCCATGAGCTCCTTTAAAGGAAGATGGCATGTTCCTGTCAAGGGAAGAAAGCTAAGATGTTTACAGAGAAGGTTCTGATCATAAACCCCAGATCCAGAGCGTGGTTCTTACCCTTGGGGAATCTGAAATGTAAACGGGAATACATGGCTCCCAGCGGCAAGGACAACCTCTGAAAATGAGAGGAAATATCTCCTGGTGAACAGCTGCCAAAGTTAAAATGTAACATCCTCTAAAGCAGGGGGGTGCCAAACTCCAGTCCTGGGGGGCCGGAGCCCCGCACATTTTTGGGTTTCCCCTCATTTAACACACCTGATTCAACTACATGTGTTAATTACCACACAGTTCTTGAGCCGAACCATTTGTGGTGAAGCAGGGAAAGAACTAAGCTACACAGGACTCCGGCCCCCCAGGACTGGAGTTTGACACTCATGCTCGAAAGGAAGTGCTGTGATCGCAAGAGGAAGTGTTGTGATCCTAACAGGAAGTGACACAGTCCAAATATGAAGAATGCACAAAGGACACACAAAAACATGCTGATAAGTAAACATGCCTGACTGGTTGGGAGAACATTCCGTTTTGCATTTACGTCCTTCTTGCTTCAGCCCTACAGCCATTATCGCTGCTGCTTGCAGTGAGCTGACAAACAAATATGCGATGGCTGCAGTGTTAGAGGTGCAGTGGTGCCAACTGCACTCCCAGTCCTCTCCACAGCAATGCTTACACTGGAAAAACAGACGAAATGTTTTCTGGACCAAAATAGCTATTTCCCCCTAACGGTGACCCCCTGAACGTGAATATCACCGTGACGATCTACTCGCAGCTCTACCTTTTCAGTAACAGGACATTTTTGGTGATCTGAAGGACATCATTTTGATTTGCGACACCGCTGCTCGAGAGGGTGTGGAAAAGTAGAACGTTTCAGGAACCAGTTGTCAAAAGTATGTAGTATGATCCTCTTGTAGATGCTAAGAAGATTCTGCTTTCACGGTTCCATGTAAAATTAGGGTAGATGAAGGAGTTTGTAAATGTTTGGTAACACTTCACTTGAGGGGGCACAAATACTTGACTCAGTTACTGTTGAAGTACAAATCATGAACAACTATAGCAGCTACTTGAGATAAAAGACGTGTCATGATTCATTAATGAAGAACAAACATAAGATCAGTGATTCAATGGGGCTATTCTGGGCAGTGAGTGGCTCAGTGGGCGGAGCCTCTGTGCTTGTCATCGGGAAGGTTGCCAGTTTGAGCCCGGCCTCAGCACATCTGTGGGTCCTTGAGCACGGCTCTTAACCTCCAGCTCCCTGGGTGTCTCTACGGGTGGCCGACCTTCACAGGAAGCTTGCTCTCACCTACAGAGAGCATGTTGGGGGAGGCGAAAAGGGAATTTTCCCAGCGGGATTAATAATAATATCTATTACTGTAGTCAATAAAGGTTCACAGAATTAAGAGACATGATGACAGATATAGTAACTGCTTTAGATGAAAGATGCATCACGATTCATTAATGTTGAACGAACATGAGATCAGTATCTAACTAAGACTTAGTTGGTGGTTGATTAATACATAAGTAATAGCATGATGCTACATTATTTGTCCCTCCCCCCGAAGTAAAGTGCTACCAAATGTTTGACTGCAGAAGGACAGGGCTTCGAAGTACGAGAGAGACAAAAATGCAGGAGAAGATTTTCATTAGACTATAGACATGAGAACTTCCCAAGGAAGATCATTTTTACTGTAGTTTAGTGAAAATGCCATATACTGTATATTATCTGGGGCGGCATGGTGGTGCAGTGGTTAGCACTGTTGCCTCACACCTCTGGGACCCGGGTTCGAGTCTCCGCCTTGGTCACATGTGTATGGAGTTTGCATGTTCTCCTCATGTCGTCGTGGGGTTTCCTCCGGGTACTCCGGTTTCCCCCACAGTCCAGAAACATGCTAAGGCTAATTGGACTTGCTAAATTGCCCGTAGGTATGCATGTGTGAGTGAATGGTGTGTGAGTGTGTAGATTTTTCAGGAACCGGGCTGCGTGGAACGTCGAGATCCACAGTCCACATGGACTTCACCACTTCTGGCATGGATCGCATTCCGCATCGGCACGCGGAGACGAACACGGTCATCCAGGCTGCACTGGCTGATCTCCATGACTCACTCGCTACCTGATATCCTAGCATGAGAATCAGGAGCAGAGGGCAAACACACCCCCAGGACAGGCCCCCCCGTGCTTAAAATCGTTCTGAGTAGACAGACTGCTTTGACTTTGCATCCAGAGATCCATTTAGCATCCTTGGCTGGTCACAATTAGCACCTCCATTTCAGAGGAAAAGCCAGCCTGCGATTGGCTGAGATGTCAGCATAGCCTTGCTTGCGCTGTGGTCGCTGTGTGGGTTTTCTAACAGTTGGAGACGTTCTGTGTGGGTTCTGAACCCACACATCCTGTCTGACAATGTGCTGGTGATATAAAACCGCTACACGATAATCAGGGCCGTTCGTGCAGCTTACAGGATTAATACTGGAAATCTATGGCTAAACAAGAAAACATTTCACATACTATACTACTTTTGTTTAAAAAAACCTAGTATTTATCACTCATATCCTTCCCCGGCATAATTCTTTGACAACTACTGCATAATTTTGTAGTCTTTTTAAAAATACTTTGGAGAATCCTTTCCAAAGGCTTTTTATGGTGCTAGTAAAAATCAAATCATCAAATTTCACATGTGAACAAAACAGTTCTTACCTTTTCCCTTCTGGCCACTAATGATGATGTCATCCAGCTTGAGGTATTTCTCCTTGGCCTGGTACAGTGTGTTCTGGTCATGGGTCTCAATCCACTGGACCTTACCTTTCCCCCTGGCTTTCACCAAGAGCGTCTTGATCTTTGATTCCTTGGCGAGCACTACAGCAACACGCCCCGAGACCACGTCTCCGCCGGTGAAGGTGTTATTCTCGTTTATTGCATCGTAAGTGATTGAAATGCTTTTCAGGGAAGATGCCATCGCTACCAAAAGCTCACAGCGAGTCTGGAACTTCAGGGAAAGATGAACTGACTCCAGTAAAGCATCTATCCTGGACTGGATCGGTTGGATGACATGACGCCTCCCTTCGCATACCACACACCTGTGTCATTGAGCAGGTTGTCTCTTTCCGACACACCTTGCCACAGGAGACATCGGCAGCAAGTTTCATTTCCCATATTACTTCATTCCTTCGGGAGCAATCCTGTGGGTTCTGGGGCGGGGGTCACATTAGATATACGCATATGGAAATTGAGTGAACGGGCAACAAGGAAACCTGACTGACCGGTTTTGCAGCAAAGAACTGCGGATGGGCGTAACACGTGCCACCCAGTACGCTAAAGCCAAGCGTTTGCACAGGTCTTCGTCTTCATATGCTCACTATCCTCCAAGACCAGGGGCAGATTAACTTATCTGGGCGTCCAGGGCAGACGTCGTCACGGACACCCAGCTGTTGTCAATTTAACTAATTCCTCCATTTTTCCCCGAGGAAGGATGGGGCCCTGATGCTTGTTGGGGGACCAAGACTGCAGCCTAGAACAGCCTAGGGTCTCCTCCGCCCCTTCTAACACAAAAAAGAATCAAACCTATGACATAATGAACAGGTCCACACAGGTCTCCCCACAACGTAGGAGCGCGTCTTATAGAAGGTGGAAGCGTGTCGTGGATCCCAACCATATTTAGCCCCAAACACACATATGCAAAGAAGCTTTAGCACGTGGAAGTTAGAAACTGCATAGCAGTGTAACGATAAACCACAGTCATTTTTAAATTCCCATAAATGATAACCTTTGCAATCATATGACACCCAGCTCTAAGTATGAATGCATGTGTGCGTATGGGCATGTCTGATGTAATGTGCCAATCACACTTTTTTAGGGGAACAAGCCTGAACAGTAGAGTTGAGTCTTTCGTCATCTGCTAAGGTGAGCTTTTGATTAACTCTTTGTGTGAAAGAGCGTAAGGATACTCATGACAGTAGCAGGGGCAGCTGGACCGTCGGCTTCCTGTCTTGCGCTATTTGACATATGGGCAACTTCGCTGGTTCTTAGCCCAAGCTGTGCTACCCTCTGGGAGCGTCGGTATGGGGCAGATTCAGCTGTCGCTCAGCTCCTGCCCAGCGGATGCTGGCTGACAGCTTCTCATGCACGTAGCTCCCGCTGCCTGTGAGCCTGACCAGTGTGGGCCGGCTGTGCTCCCGCGGGATCCTTACTGAATCTGCTCCATGAAATATGCAGTAAACATGTACTGACAGAATCTAGATGATAAAGCTTAGACTGGCATCCAAAGATAAACGCTTCTTCCTTTGCAGTATCAGCGTTTGGGCAAAATGATCAAGCCCATTAGACCAGTGATTCTCAAAGCACTGCAGAGACACAGATGCAGTGACCATTGCTACCACTAGGGGGCTAGTTTCTACTCGCTAAATGACTCAATGTATTACATGCCACTAATTACGCTAACTACATCCTCACTGTTTAAACGGAACAGAGGTTAAATACCGCACACAATGAAAGTAACGGTACATTAAGATAAACAATCGCGTCCTTCCTGTTATCCAGTAACATTTTAGCTTGATCGTGTTTTTGTGTATGTTTTAGCATTCTGTCAGAATAGTCACAAGCTGAGCTATTAGGAATACACACTGGTCAAGCTCAGGGGCCCAAAAGGCAATAATTAGGGGAAGGGTATTCAGGCGCTGGCCGTGAAGCTGCTCCACCCTCTTACAGACATATGCATAGTTACTACAAAATGTTAGCAATGTGAATATTACACTATAAGCACCTTTTCTTGGAGAGAACGTGTCCATTATGCTGTCATAACATTTTTATTCTTGAAACAATAACAAAACAATTACTAATTAATAGAATATGCCTTTATTAAGAAGCAGTGCTTTTTTGCACCCATCTTTACTGACAGGACGGTAAATACCACCAGACTTTTGCACATGCTGGTAATGCTCCTCACCACCCAAAACAACACAAAAATGTGCAAAATGATTCATGGTGCTACCAAATTATTGTTGTCTAACCGGGTGAAACAGCAACATTAGCAGGTTCTACCAGGAGAGGAGTTTTCCTTCATTGTCCTGCACGCTTCACCATCCATCACGTGTCAAACCTCACCTATATAAAAATGTCTCAAAACAACCAAATGATTTACAGATTTCCTAGTGTTGCACAAACTGAGAACGGGGAACCTTAGTCGCGATGTTCCTGATCACAATCAATCACGATGACGAGGGGCCACAAGTCCCCGTGTGGATGGCTTAGGGAAAGAAGTACACATTAGAAGGCACAGACAGAAGAAATTGCGTTTCATTTCTATTTGATTACAAATGAAGATACTGTGATTCATCGTGTAATTATAATTCACTTCTCAACATTTTGGCACAAAAACAAGTGAGGCATTTTCCAGTCAGAGCATCCAGCAGAGGTAGAGACAGATAGATACAAACCTTCATAAGTGCTGAAGACAGTACCTGCCAAGGGTCTATTGTTTATAAAAACCAACAAACTTGTGGGTCTGACAGACATGGACATTTCAGGTCAGTAACGAAAACTTACATAACAAACAAGGATTAACAAACAATAAATAAGCATGTCACTGCCACTCAGCTGTGATGAGGTGCTACCATTTCCTAACAAATATCATTTTCAATATACATAAAATACAATTTATTCTATTTGAATTTCCACCCTGATGTGCTCACAATCAACCCTGTTAACTCGGTGGAAAATTGAGGTAAGTCCACCGTAGCTCTTGATTAACATTTGGCTAGCTAACCTACTACAGATGAATGGAACTTTTATAACCAAGTCAGATTTGTTTTAATTTCTTTTGACTGGACTAACTTTCTTCGTAGCAGCCTAGTAGGGTGGAACTTTACGTGTGTGACAAGCAGCATAACATTTCAAAAACGAAACAGAAAATGGCACGATAGTTGAAGTTCACCTCAGTTTGCACAGTGAAATTCCTGCTGAGAAAAAAACAAAGATGTGACCTGAAAATTATCTTAAAGCAACTGTAGCCTTTTTTAGAAGGTGAGAAGATAAAGACCAAGAGGGGGGAAGATGACTTAAGGGACACGCAGCTAATGAAGAAAATGGTAAAAAAAATAGCTCTGGATTCATCCGATTTGTATGTATGGTTAGACGACATGATAACATTGAATACATATATCAATTTAAAAGGTGTGTAATATACAACATAGAATTTTAATGTCTGCTATCTCTAGCAGACCTAAATGCACCATTTAAGCCACTTGATATAAATATCTGACTAATTTTATAGAAAATATTAATACATAAATCACAGGCACAAAAAAAGTCACTGTAATACAGGAATGACCAATGTATTATTGATTTTCCACAATCATAAAGTAAAAATAGACCCACACATTTCAATATACATTTTTGTAGTTTATCTTCTGTGGAACTGTGGCACTTCCCTTAACCTCTGGTCCTTAGTTAATGCACCATTCCCTTAGGTAACCTACCCAGTATGGTATCAGTGGTCCTTAGTTAATGCGCCATTCCCTTAGATAACCTACCCAGTATGGTATCAGTGGTCCTTAGTTAATGCGCCATTCCCTTAGGTAACCTACCCAGTATGGTATCAGTGGTCCTTAGTTAATGCACCATTCCCTTAGGTAACCTACCCAGTATGGTATCAGTTAGAATATGTTCTGCATTAGATTGGTCCTTTTCCTGAAGAATCATGTGAGGATGGGAAGCTTTTGAATGCATCCTGGGGAGCATTCAGGGCTCCTCGAAGTGGATATGCACCCTGGGGCATTTGGGGTAGAGAGCAACCTGGGGCAGTTGGGGGCTGACATTTAATTGCGTCACTGTAGGATGGAGGGGCACCTGGAAAAGACTGGGGTGAATGCTGACCCAAAATATCATAAGGTGGTGGTGCATCTGGACTAGAATAGGATAGAAATGTATAAGGTTCCCCTTGGGGAGGCTGATATGGAAATCCTCCTGGGGCAATTATGGGTGGAGCAGCACCTGGGGCAGGTTGATAAGGAAATCCTCCCGGGGCAGTTATGGGTGGAGCAGCACCTGGGGCAGGTTGATAAGGAAATCCTCCTGGGGCAGTTATGGGTGGAGCAGCACCTGGGGCAGGTTGATAAGGAAATCCTCCCGGGGCAGTTATGGGTGGAGTAGCACCTGGGGAAGGTTGATAAGGAAATCCTCCTGGGGCAGTTATGAGTGGAACAGCACCTGGGGAAGGTTGATAAGGAAATCCTCCTGGGACAGTTATGAGTGGAACAGCACCTGGGGAAGGTTGATAAGGAAATCCTCCCGGGGCAGTTAGTGGTGCATCAGCACCTGGGAGGGGTTTATATGGAAATCCTCCAGGGGCAGTTGGAAATGGAGCAGCCCCAGGGGCAGTTTGGTACGGAAATGCTCCTGTGCTCAGTTCAGCTGGAAGGATGACCAACGGTAACTTGACCTCTGGGTCTATAGCAAGGGGAACATCCAAGTAAACCTAAAATGAAACACAGAAAATAACGTCATAATATCATAAAAACACACAGAGCTGGCCGACCTTCACATTACTCTAAGGAGGATCCTGCAATTTGTACATGCAAGTGTTGCATCATGCCCATTGACACGGAGGGGGCACATTCCCCTATATTATATCATTTATTTTATATTTTTATAGTATATATTTATAATCATTTTATAAGTGGACCGTATTTTTCTAATTATGTCATGGAACATACCTCAAAAATTCACACACCCCCTTCGCTGTGATTCTGGTCTCTCCCAAAGTTCACGACAGCAGATACACACGCACACAGAACTCGACGTCGTACACCGACGCAGCAAGAGATTAACGGTGGGTTGTCGAAGCAGTTAGTATCGGCATCAATCCCGTTTTCAAATGTGTGTGAAGGTGAAGTTGCATTTGAGAAGTGCAGGTATTGGCTGCTTTGCAAGATAGCCGGGCAGTATCAGCTAAAGTTACCCACCCCTCAGTCCGATGATTGGACCTTCGGGTTCACTAGCTAGACAGCAGCGTAGAAGCTAGTGCTAACCCTAATATAAAGTGGGAGATTAGTTAGCTACATAAATTGATTAGAAGTTTCAAAATATTCCCCCCTAAGTCTTTGAATATACATATCAAAGGACCCCCCCCCCCCCACTCTATTCAAGCCCCCTCACGCACCTTGACGAAATACTCCACTCTGATGATTCCGCAGTTGGGTATGGAGGCCGGCAGATTTGGGGGGAGCTTCAGCACGAGAGTCAGCGTCTGCTGTGTGTTTGCAGGAATGGGCTCCCCCACATGCTTCAGGACGCGATGTGAAGAGATGTTTCGGCTTCCTTCAGCAAAAAAACTCTGGACTTGGTCCACGGCGACCTTGGGCGCGAGGTCACGAGAAGAGTTGTTCTGAATATCCACTGTGACCTTTGATCCTTCAGCTGTAGGGGAATCAAAGGATGAAACGCCTGAGTGGCCGGTTTTAGGAAAACAGAAAAATAAATGACCGATTACTATAGAATAATTATCGATTCCTTGGTAAACCTGCTGTCTGTTTTCTGGGAAAATTTCACTGCTACCCCTGTGGTATTTCCAACAAGAACAGAAGAACATTCCAGAATGAAACATAACCATCTAACCATTTCTTAAAGGACAGAAAAGCACACTTTGGTAAATAAGCAGTATTTAGGTTAGTTTAGGTTACGTTGGGTTAGATTAGTCTTTATTGTCTCCCTTATGAGAAACTTGTCTTGGACATTCGAGAGAACACATGCGACCAAATCACATACATGTCACTTTCACTATGAACTTTACACGGAATATTACACAAATGCCTACACACCAAAACATTACTTACTGCCTTCCACAAATTATTGCACAAATGCCCTGTATGTGATCATTGCACCACTGCCCTCCCCATCGTACGGTGTACATTTCACAGAATATTACACAATTTCTGAGGTCCCTCCGATGTCTACCTGGCCAATAAGCCATCTGCTCCATATTCACGCTGATGGTGACATTTCCAGAGGTAAAAACCTTCATCTTCTTCGTGACATTGCCCTGCTGGGGTGACTATAAGGCCAGAAAACAATCTTTTACTTACATTTTCATTGAGGTCCTTATAAAGAAATGGCTCAAGGAACAACCTGGTTGTTTATCTCTCATCACACAAATGTACACAAACACAAATATGGTTTTAATATTCTTGGGGGGGCGGGGGGGGGGGGGTTATTCACAATGACCTGGTTTACAGCATAATCTAGTGGACATTTTGAGTACTACACACCATCAGCTGAGCCAAGCTCATCTCTGGCTTCGAAACAAAGGTGAACTCGGAGGCTGCATTACTCGGTAACCTCCAAGACCTGCTCAGCTTTGCTTCCAGCTTGTACTCCACTTTTCCATGAGCTCCTTTAAAGGAAGATGGCATGTTCCTGTCACGGAAAAAAAACCTGAGATGTTTACAGAGAAGGTTCTGATCATAAACCCCAGATCCAGAGTGTGGTTCTTACCCTTGGGGAATCTGAAATGTAAACGGGAAAACATGGCTCCCAGCGGCAAGGACAATCTCTGAAAATAAAATGGCAAATATGTTCATTTTTACAATACAGTTTTAATATTTTCATACTTTCATTTAACTAGATGCTGTCAGAATGACAATAATACATTCCCCAGATGGTCCTACCAGCCCCCACCCCCTACAATGAAATTCCTACTCTATCCACCACCCTCAAACTCCATCTCCAGCCTTCCTACACTAGACTTGGGTAGTATCTAATTTTCCATACTGTCATATATTCCATACATTATATCGTAGTATACAGTATTTTTATGGTATTTTCAAAAGCAATGCTATTCTGATTTTACAAAATAATAATTGCTATCACTATATGGAAATGCTTCGATTTTGGTGTAATTTGTCTCAAAATATAATCAGTTTCAGACCTTTACCCTTATAATGTGTCTGAGAAGTTTGAAATAGATCTGTGAAATACTTTTTGAGTTACTGCAATTACAAGGTCAAATGTCTTCTCATGTCACCCTTCCCTTTGATGCCACTAAGAAGCATTGCTTAACTTCTGGGGTAATTTGTCTCAAAATTTAAACAGTACCAGAACATAACCCATAAAAGGCATCTGCAAATTTTGGGGCAAAAAAAGACAAATAGTTTTTGAGTTATCACACTGACAAAATAACATGGTGAGGCTTCTTTTCTCTTTGGCATCACTGTGGCATTGCTTCAGTGTTGGTGCAATTTGTCTCAAAATTTAAACACTAATAGGTCTTCACCAAAATCATGTGTCTGTAACTTTCCATGTAATACTTTTAAAGTTACTGTGTTTGCAAGATCAAATATCTTCTGCAGCTGCCCTTTCCATCCATTGCTGCCATGTAACACTGCTGTTTCAGTTTTGGGGCAATTTGTCTCAAAATGAAATCAGGTACCACCCCTATAATGATTCTGTGATAGAATAAACTGCTATTTAATTTCTCACATTCACAAAGCAAAATGTCACCTGCAGTCAGGTGTTCCTTTGATGCCACTAGGTGACATCCCTTTAATTTTGGTGTGACTGGTCTTAAAATTTGATCGATTCTAGTTCTCCCCCCATGCAATGCGTCTGCAATGTCAATACTTTTTGAGTTACCTCACTAATGGTATCAAGTGTCAGAACCGCCCTTCTCTATGGAATCACTATGCGGCGCTGCTTCAATTTAAGCTGAAGTCTCTAACCAAACTATGCTACCGTCAGTTTGAGTGATGATGCAGTGGGGGACGTTATCAGTCCTTCACAAAGACAGTTTCACTAACACATTAAGGTCAAACAGTGAAAAAATTATAAAGTAGCAAGAAATAAATAATTAGACAAACAAGACGAACGTACACATGTGAGGATATGCCTAATCATCTTAGTCTAGAGGATGCTCATCCAAATCCTGCAGAGGTGTGACTTCGCAACTATTTGGCTAAATGCAGTTTTCAAATATGGTAATTTCCTATGATGGGCTGTGTTGGAATAGCAGCAAATTATTGCAAAATATCAGTACACGCTTGACAAAGAACTCAGCGCCAAGAGCTTGTGCCCAGCAACACAGTAAGCGGGCTAATAAAGTAACTAAATTAACCAGCCTGCGCCTGGATAGGGGGGGGGGAGAGACATAGGCCTACGCACGTACCATTGGCAAGTTTGATTGCGATTGTACCTGCATGGTCCAAGACTGCGGGAAGACACATGCGGCGAGGATAACAGCCCCCCCGAAAATGTGAAAATGTACCTGTTCACCCCCATTAGAGTTGCGGTGCAGGGGCGCGCCTATGAAGCCCCAGGTATTATTTCTATAGTGCATAATCCGTCCTGCCGGTCAAAGTTTACATTCCCTTTTACATGCCGTAGGTTAAAGTTACGGTAACATAACATACCTTCGACCAGCTTGATTTCCCGAATTCGATCCTCGGAAAGCCCCTGACTTCAGTTCACTTTACACACGAATAACCTGTAGTCATATTAGCTATATTGCGAATATATACGCTATATCAACATCCTTTAAAAGGACAACCAACTTTTTTTTTTATGTTCTTACTTTTACCCTTCTCCGGACCAGCAACCTGCTGCTTGAGCTTGAAGTACTTCTCAGTGGCACTGTAGGTTCTCTGGTCATCGCCGGAGCCCTCGCTCCAATGTACCGAAGCCTGTCCGCTCGCTTTCACCCAGATGTCCTTTATCTTGGTGTCTTTGGACAGGAGCAGCAGGACGCGGCCGGACAGCTCGTCCCCGCAGGAGAAGCTGCCCTCCTCATTCACCGCCTCATATTCCACCGTAATGCGTGTTACGGGACTCCACATATTTGGTGAAGACGTTTTCCGTCTCTCTCAACTTCCTTTCACCCAATAACTTAAAAAGAAGTGACTGACATACGGACACTTGTTCCATAAAACAGCGACGTTTCGTACGGGAATAGTTTGCGGAAGTAAAGTTGTGGAAAGCAGACCAATGACACACCCCCACAGGCCAAGAACCGAAACAATGCAATGCTGCCTAAGGAAGGATCCGTCGGCAGGCGGCGCATACGGCGCTCTGAATGAAGCCCAACTTCGGCGACCCCCTCCCCCCGACCGCCGACGAAAAAGCACCACTTGGCTGTTATGTTTATTAAGGCCTTTGGAACGATACAAACAAATTATGATGACATTTTAATCTGAAAAGTAAACAGTCAAAAGTAACAAAGACAAACAAAACTCAATTGTAGTATGTAAATAAAAACACGAGAATCTAATTATTACACTATTAGCCTTAGTTTTAACAAACGTTCGAGTCTTCTACTAGCATAGCTTATTGCATGCGCGATATTATACTCATAAAGAGGTGAAATAGCCGCGTACCTTTATCTTTTGCAATTTCCTCCTAATCTTTTCTTATTTTTCTAAACTGAGCTCCTGGTGCCTTACACCCTTTTATCCATTTGTGTTAATCTGGCACTCGACCATAAATACATTACCCATCCCCAACACTGTCACCCAAGAGTCTAAACTAATCCAGTTCACCTTGGTGGTGTGCAGACTGTATATTATACTTAATATTATGCAAAATAGAAAAAAATGCAACAATATCTTTGTAAAACTACATAGTCCCCATATTACTAATGAATTTGATTTACTTGGTAGCATTTATTGACAGTAATTGTTTGATACCTAAAATATTTCCTTGGTTTTGAGTCCATCCTCAGGGGAATCCAGGGCTCCTCAAAGTGGGTATGCACCCTGGGGCATTTGGGGTAAAGAGCAACCTGGGGCAGTTGGAGGTGGACACTTAATTGCATCACTGTACGATGGAGGGGGACTTGGAGGAGTCTGGGGTGAATGTTGACTCAAAACATCATAAGCTGGTGGGGCATCTGGACTAGAATATGATAGAAATGTATAAGGTTCACCTGGGGGGGGGGGGTTGATACAGAAATGGTCCAGGGGCAGTTGGGGATGCAGCAGCACCAGGGGCAGTTTTGTGTGGAAATGCTTCTGGGGCAGTTGGGGGTGGAGCAGCAGCCGGGGCAGGTTTAGATGGAAATGCTCCTGGGGCAAAATCAGCTGGAAGGATGACCAATGGTAACATGACCTCTGGGTCAGAGGCAAATGGAACCTCCACGTAAACCTACAATGAAAGACAGAAAATAGTCTGACCTGGGTAAGAGACCGAACAGAACTGAAGAAATAAAAGACAGGGATGGTTCACCCTGCTTTCCTTCACTCTGATGAGGATTCTGCACTTTGTGGATACACACCTTGAGGAAATACTCCACTCTGGTGATTCCGCAGTTGTGCATGGAGGTCGGCAGATTTGCCGGAAGCCTCAGTACTTGCGTGAGCATCTTCTTTGTGTTGGCAGGACCTGGCTCCCTCACAGGCTTTAGCATTAGATGTTTGCAGACTTTGCCCCTTAGTTCAGTAAAAAAAAAGACTGAATTTGGTCCACAGCGATCTTGGGTGTGAGGTTACGGGAAGAGTTGTTCTGAATATCCATTGTGACTTTTAATCTTTCTCCTGTAAGGGAATCCAAGCATAAAACACCTGAGTGGGTGGTTTTAGTGAAACCTTCTCGCAGTGTTACGTGCCGTAAGCTTCCCAGGGCTGTCTTTGTGTTTCGGTTCAGCCCCACCCTCATTCCCCCTCCTGCTACTGTTACGTTCCAACCCTAGACTAGAGATCACAAAGATCCTAGAGGGCCGGAATCCAGCCGGTTTCTCTCCTACTGGCTCTCTGATGAACCACATCTGATCTCGGGCAGACAGTAACTCCTCAGGCAGGATAGAAAACCTGCTGGAAACTGGTATTCCAGGGTAAGGGCTGCCAACCCTGGTATAAGGGGACCGCGTGCTGCCCCTATTCATGTCAGCTGATACATATTTTTCAGACATTCCATTTATTTTCACGTCAGCCTGTTTGTTTACACAGTTTTATTTATTGTGGAAGAATTTACATTAAAAGGGAATGAAAATGCAGACATGTGTCACTATTGCAAATTCTCAGTTAGATATATCACCATAGCGTGACTGCAAAGCAAATATATCTTAAAGAGGACTTTCCGGGCTGATGGACTCACCCAGTATTGTGAGGTTAGCCACAGATGTGCAATTTAGCCTCTTGGAGTAGCCTAGTCTGTCTTTGTCGTCAGTTTGACTATAAATCATTTTGCGTATTTTACTTTCTACAACTTCTCTATGTCAAAATAATTGCTGCTAAAACAGACGTTAGCCTCATCATTTAGCTGCAATGTCGTGACTTGAGGAACGAAGGACTTCAGGGCAGATGTTGTGGCAAAACCTAAAGGGGGTTTATTGAACTAAATGAACAGAGACTGGAAATAAACAGGAGCACAAGGGATCACGAACAGGAGGACTGAGAACCAGAAGGGACACAGGCAACAGGAAGGTTCAACATCAATGACCGGTCTGGGGCTGATGAGACAAACAGGTACTGAAATACAAGGACGAATGAGGGGTATCAAGCAGCAGGTGTGACTCATCAGGGTCACGCCAGGGAGGAGACCGGAGGATCAGCTGCACAGGACGTGACAGCACCATCTTACATAACACGGTACATATTAACAATATCATATTTTTGTTTGCTAACTTATTGTGTGTTTTGAGTAGGGCTGTAGGATATCTGATGTCTTTGTGGTATTTAAGTTATAAGTTAGCTATAACCTATTCTATTATTAGCATTGCATATTGTGCAAACCTATCACAGTGGCACAGTGGTGCAGTGGGTAGCCCTGTCGCCCCGCACCGCCGCTTTGTGTGTGTGGAGTTTGCATGCTCCGGCCCAGTAGGATAAGTCACACACTTGTGTCTGGTAGACTGAAATACAGCCCTGCAATATATCTTAAGTTCATTACAGCCATCCATCCATCCATTTTCCAAACCACTTATCCTACTGGGTCGCGGGGGGTCCGGAGCCTATGCCGGAAGCAATGGGCACGAGGCAGGGAACAACCCAGGATGGGGGGCCAGCCCATCGCAGGGCACACAGACACCATTCACTCACACATGCACACCTATAGGCAATTTAGCAACTCCAATTAGCCTCAACATGTTTTCGGACTGTGGGGGGAAACCGGAGTACCCGGAGGAAACCCCACGACGACATGGGGAGAACAAACTCTGCAGACATGTGACCCGGGTCCGAGAGGTGTGAGGCAACAGTGCTAACCACTGCAACACCATGCCGCCCGCATGTTCCTGTCAAGGGAAGAAAACTGAGATGTTTACAGAGAAGGTTCTGATCATAAACCCCAGATCCAGAGTGTGGTTCTTAACCTTGGGGAATCTGAAATGTAAACTGGAAAACATGGCTCCCAGCAGCAAGGACAATCTCTGAAAAAGAAATGGAAAATGTTCATTTTTACAATGCATAAAACTCAATATATTAATACTATTCATTTAATTTTAACTGTAGCTGTTGTAATAAAATGAAGAGTACATATTGTATTATCAGCAGTATCTGTAAGTTCTTTATTTACACAAAGAGTTCATTAAAACCTCTTAGCCTGCCCTGTCCCCAGGCCAACCCATCTGCAGTGCGGCTGCCAGTTTCCACACTTCAAAAATCTCAATTAAAAAATCATAACGTAAAAACTCTTGGCTGACAATGACTTCATTATAGTAAAACAAAGGTTTCCAGTGAGGGGAGATGAGCGAGATGGCACACATATTTTGCGGAGTTTCTGAAAGGGAAGAATCATTTGTTTCTGGTCATTCAAGTTTGGTGAAATCGGCAAATTCAAGGTGTTTAAGAAATCTTTAAAAACGTCGGGTAAGAGCAAGTGCAGCATTAAAGGAATGAATAAACCAGTAATTCCTGACTCCAAAAAATTACCTGTGGTACATTACAAATGTTTCTGTTTAATCATTTTTACCGAACAATACATTAATTAATAGATGGAGGGGGGAACCTGTTATTGGTGTGATTCTGACCAAGTGACGGCACCGTTGACAACGTTCTGGCAGCCAGCACTGGGCCAGTATCCTCTGCCTGATTCTGGGCAGTCATTTAAACATCATCTGTAAGAATCGGGGCAGCTGACATTGGGCTGACTGAGGCTGACACAGCAGGGTGACAACGTGTCCGAACCAGGCTGACCTCATTACACATTTGACAGACATCTCAGACCACCCAGTAACCTATAGACTCTTGAAACAGGAAGAAACGAACAGCCAGTAAAAAGCCGAGTTCAATCACCTATCATAAGCCCCGCCTTACTGTAAAGCTATGCTGTACAACAGTTTCACACAGCTGGTAAATATCGCCACGGCTGTTGGTAGCTGTTAGTACAGGATAGTCAACCCGGGATTTGAGTCGTGCATGCACTGCCCATCTGAGTTAAGGTTTAGTAGGTGTGTTTGAGCAGAGAAATCTGCAAACTGAGTTGCAGACTAACCCTCCAGATTCCGGAATTGGGGAACTCTGGCACTGCGCTTTCAAAATAATGTTTTTACCAAGAGCTGAAGTCTCCAAAATGCTTATAGCGCCAAGGAAACCCCACCTTAGCATGTCTATGAGCGCGGGTTTGTTTACAACTCCAGTTTGTTTATCTGTGTAAGCGAATCTTTTAGAAATCCGTTTGTGTTTGGTTAGTATCGCATGACTGTCAGGATTTCAACTACACAGTGTTTGTGCATGTTGTGCGAGTTGTTTGAGTGTTTTAAGCATTTTATTTCAGAATGATACAGTTTTTGTCATATGTTTCAAATAGGAGGCACAGGCTATTAGCTGTTAAGTAAGTAATTAATTAAGAAGTAATATATCTCACTTTTACCACAGCTAACAATTAAGTTCACAGTTAATTTTTCAGAAGATAATTATTTCAATTAGCATTTAAAAATCTTCCAGTGTAGTCCCTATAATGACGGATGGTCCGGTCAGGCCACTCCCTGGTCATGTCAAGTCCCTCAAGTTTCCGAAGACAAACAAAACGGCACTTCCGTTCTGAACAGCAGACAAAAATATACCGATATAATGCTTATTCGTGAGTAAAAAGTTACACAGTCTGTTATATTAATATGTTTCACAAATATTTATCACTAATGAATTTGATGCGTATTAATATAGAACTGTAATCAATACCCACGTGATATTGCTGGACCAATGAGAAACCTGTATTAATAGTATTTCTAAAAGTTCGTAAGTAGAGGAGCATCTGTATAAGTTAATAAAACTGCATACAAGATGCATACAAGTATTTTCTGGCTTGTCACGTACATGGGACTGGTATGGGAAATTCTGGAAAATACTGCTTCCTAATCATACTGAAGGTAAGAGTTTTATCCTTTTGTTATTAATGTTGCAGTGTCTACTGACAGACAGTGTGTAAAACAACTATGTGTGAGTCATTTTTGATAGTCTAGGAATGGGTAAGATGGTAAAATATTTTATCATGATTTTTTTTCCAATTCAAATGATATTGATAATTATCACAACATACATCAAATCATTATTTCGTTACTTCAGTGCTCCATTTGTACATTAAATTCGCTTAGAATTACCCTTAAACAGATTCAAACATGAAAATGGCACCAAATGAAATTGACTCAACTGAAATCTAATTTTAATAACATAAAAAATACATAAATCATATGGACACAAACGCCTGTATTCAGTTGACTGCCAGTTTTCCCATCTCACTGCTTCACTCCACTTATTGTATCTTCCTGGGTCTGCTGGAAATTTATGAAAAGTTATAAAAAGGTTTAATCACGTCTCCGACATTTCAGGTATATTTAACAAAAATCTACTTGAAAACGACGTGTTGCTCATGCGTCTGGAAAGACTGCGAGTTCCTTTGAGTGGCACTAACAGAGGAGACCGGACCAGTTTCGCATTATGTGGAGGTAAAAAAAAAATTTTGCTCATTAAGAAAATTAGCAAGATAAAAAAACAAGCAGCTTTTATGTGATTCACAAATATTAGAGTTTTCTGAAACAAATATTTAAAATAATCTGCTGGAAAAAATTGTCAAGAAGTTAGAGGGCCCTATTGGGACCCCCTTGATCCAGGGACCACTGACCCGGTTTCCGTCTCAGTTTGGGCAGCCCTGTGTGTGTGAGAGAGAGACTGACTGAATGAAAGCCGAAGAGGACTTCAAGACAAAGCACAGATGCACAGACACAGGTTGCCACTGAGACACTGAGTGCAGATGTCAGGAGGAACTTGGTAGCACCACTTCTGTTCGAGGTTCACGCTGCCTCTGTAACAGCTGGACACAAAACAAATGCTGAAGGCATTCTTCAGTTTTCGCCTTTTTTGCGAAGCAAAAATCCTCTTCAGTACCTCCATGAAACATGTGGAAATATTCATTGACAGTAAATGTTTATCTCAGACAATAAAGCTTTGAATGTGAACAAAAGGTAAAAGCCCTTGCTTTAGTTAATCTTTAAGCTTTTGAATGTATCCAGAGTTGAATCTGGGGCATCCTGAAGTGGGTACGTACCCTGGGGCATTTGGGGTGGAGAGGAACCTGGGGCAGTTGGAGGTGGAGAGGAGCCTGGGGCATTTAGAGGTGGACACTTGATTGCGTCACTGTAGGATGGAGGGGCACTTGGAACAGACTGGGGTGAATGCTGACCCAAAATATCATAAGCTGGTGGTGCATCTGGACTACAATAGGATAGAAATGTATAAGGTTCACCTGGGGGGGATTGATATGGAAATGCTCCCGGGGCAGTTGGAGGTGGAGCAGAACCAGGGGCAGATTGATAAGGAAATCCTCCTGGGGCAGTTGGAGGTGGAGCTGACCCAGGGGCAGGTTGATAAGGAAATCCTCCTGGGGCAGCTGGAGGTGGAGCTGACCCAGGGGCAGGTTGATAAGGAAATCCTCCTGGGGCAGCTGGTGGTGGAGCAGAACCAGGGGCAGGTTGATAAGAAAATCCTCCTGGGGCAGTTGGAGGTGGAGCTGACCCAGGGGCAGGTTGATAAGGAAATCCTCCTGGGGCAGCTGGTGGTGGAGCAGAACCAGGGGCAGGTTGATAAGGAAATGCCCCTGGGGCAGCTGGTGGTGGAGCAGAACCAGGGGCAGGTTGATAAGGGAATCCTCCTGGGACAGTTGGTGGTGGAGCAGAACCAGGGGCAGGTTGATAAGGAAATCCTCCTGGGGCAGTTGGTGGTGGAGCAGAACCAGGGGCAGGTTGATAAGGAAATCCTCCTGGGGCAGTTGGTGGTGGAGCAGCACCTGGGGCAGGTTGATAAGGAAATCCTCCTGGGGCAATTATGGGTGGAGCAGCACCTGGGGCAGGTTGATAAGGAAATCCTCCTGGGCCAGGTATGGGTGGGGCAGCACCTGGGGCAATTTGATAAGGAAATCCTCCCAGGGCAGTTTGGTACGGAAATGCTCCTGTGCTTAGTTCAGCTGGAAGGATGACCAACGGTAACTTGACCTCAGGGTCTGAGGCCAAGGGAACATCCAAGTAAACCTACAATAAAACACAGAAAGTAATCTCTGAAACGGAACAAAATTGAGAAAACAATATCAGAAATATAGCTGCAAGCAGCAATGAGGGGATCCAGTAGACCACCATGGCACAGTTGCCATGGAACCTGTCATTTTGTCAAGAGTACGTCTGTACGCAACTCACCGGCAAATTTCATGTCAATTGACCATAGACTGGCTATGATGAGAGTTTATTTCATGTTTGCTGATGCCACCTTTGATTTCATTTGGTAGCGGCAGATGGATGGTTTCTAAAATCAAAAATCTGATAACTTTTGCCCAAAGATCATCGGTGTTAAATGTGGTAAAGACTGGACAAAATTTGTGGCTGTAATTTTTTTTTTTTTTTTTAAGATTTTTAAATAAAATCCCATATCACTTAGGCTGACATGTCAGCCTTGGGACCTCCCACGATATTAATAACCAGACAAGAATTAATTTTTCTAAGGCAAACACACCAAAGTTACTAGCCAAAATACATTTTTGCTTATTGGTAAAATACCATAAACTTTTTTGGGCTTCCTCAACATGGGATCCTGAGTCCATGCAGGAAATTTGCTGCTCCACTGGGACCCCAAAAAATAGCAGCAGTCCTTACTAGCAGAATAATCTTAATAAAATATATTATTTCAGCAGCTGGATCTTGTAAACAAAACAAGTCTCACTCACACTGAAACATTCGTGTTTTTTAGTACGACTTTTCCCGCTGCTGTTCAAACACAAACAATGCAATTTTCACCAACAGGAGAGAACAGAACTCTGTAATATCTGGACTGATACCGTCATAGTTATACCTCATGACGGCACTGAAACTTTTTTTTTTTGCAATAACACGAAATCTGACATATCATTACATCCCGACTAGTTAGTAAAACCAGGTTTTGGAATCAAGATGACCCAAGGATTCTGGGGGGGGAAAACGAACAGTTCAAAAGTTATAAGCAAAAATGTAACTTGAAATCTGGCCTGTTGGTGGAGCTACATAGATTGATTGACCCCTGATACAATGACGCCTGGATACATTGGGCCATCCTCTACAATCCTAATCCAGAAAGGGCTACAATGGGCCACCACAGACTTTCTGCCAAGGGAGTCTAATTACAAAGAGTGAAAAATTCTAATAATTACAATAGATGCCTTACACCTTCTATGCTTGGCCCCTAAAACGACACACAGCTGGTTCGTCCTGCTTTCCTTCACTCTGATGAGGATTCTGCACTTTGTGGATACACACCTTGAGGAAATACTCCACTCTGATGATTCTGCAGTTGGGTATGGAGGCCGGCAGATTTGGGGGGAGCTTCAGCACGAGAATCAGCGTCTGCGGCATGTTAGCAGGAATGGGCTCCCCCACATGCTTCAGGACGCGATGTGTACAGACTTTGGCCCTTCCTTCAGCAGAAAAACTCAGAATTTGGTCCACAGCGAGCTTGGGGGCGAGGTTACGAGAAGAGCTGTTCTGAATATCCACCGTGACCCTTAATTCTTCTCCTGCAGGGGAATCCAAGCAGAAACACGTCAGTGGATGGTTTCAGAAAAAACATTGAGCAAGTATAAAATATTAATCAATGCATAAATATAAGCAGAGATTACATTATGTAACACATTATGTTCCGGATAGTATGTGTTATTTCTTAGCTGTTTATGTTGTAAAAGTATAGAAAATGGCCATTATTCCTTTCAAACTTTGCTTTTGTGACCTGGATGTTGAAATCTGGAAATTAACCCATTTTCTATACATTTAAATTTGCACATTTTCATTTACGTAAGGTTTGAATAAAACAACATATAAACCAAGATGTGCATGTACTTGCACTAAAGTTTTTCGAAATTGAACAAAAATGTTTAGAAGCGAGTAGTTTTTCAAGATTGCCCTGTGATGGGCTGGCCCCCCCATCCTGGGTTGTTCCCTGCCTCGTGCCCATTGCTTCCAAGATAGGCTCCGGACCCCCCGCGAGCCAGTAGGATAAGCGGTTTGGAAAATGGATGGATGGATAGTCTTGACTATAACGTAAACAGTGTGACTATAACGTAAAACTTCGCCTTGATTCCTGGCAGACGTGCTGAAATATGCCTTGCAGGGGGATGCTGTCAGGAGCATTTTTTCGCTCATCTTGAGCGCCCTAACCGGACGAGCCATACAGCATCTGGTCCGTTCCCTGGGTGCTTATGACCGGCCCTTTCTACGGCTCGCTGCCGAAGTGTGATCAGACTGAGCCACACCAGGTTCCTGGCAGGTTTCTCTACTGACGTTCTGCTCTCGCGGTCACTTGTTTCCTTGGTAAACCTGCAGTCTAACGTCTAAGAAAATGTGGGATTTTTGACGGGAACAAAAGAACATGCCAGAATGAAACATTACAGTCTTAACATTTCTAAAAAGATGAAAAAGTCACTTTTAGGGAAAAGCATATTTTGGTAAACAAACAGCATTTTTGGGGTCTCTGTAGTGTCTACCTGGCCAGTAAGCCGTCCGTTCCATATTCACATTGATGGCAGCATTTCCAGAGGTGAAGAGATTCATCTTCTTTGTGACCGTGCCATGCTGCGGTGACTGTGAGTCATAGGGTACAAAACAATCTCTTACTTACATCTGCAAAGTGTACGTTTTCATTGAGAATGATCTGGTTTACAGCATAACCTAGTGGACATTGTGAGTACTACACACCATTAGGTGTGCCACGCCCATCTCCGGCTTCGAAACAAAGGTGAACTCGGAGGCTGCATTACTCGGTAACCTCCAAGACCTGCTCAGCTTTGCTTCCAGCTTGTACTCCACTTTTCCATGAGCTCCTTTAAAGGAAGATGGCATGTTCCTGTCAAGGGAAGAAAGCTAAGATGTTTACAGAGAAGGTTCTGATCATAAACCTCAGATCCAGAGTGTGGTTCTTACCCTTGGGGAATCTGAAATGTAAACGGGAATACATGGCTTCCAGCGGCAAGGACAACATCTGAAAATGAAATGGAAAATATTCAATTTTACAATGCATAAAACTTAATATATTAATGCTATTACTTTAATTATATCTGTGAAGGTTATAATTAAATAAAAGTTGTACAATGCCTTGGCACCCCCCCCCCACCCGAAGTGCTGGTAGAGCTGGCTGGGGAGAGGGAGGTCTGGGTCTCTCTCCTGAAGTTGCCACCCCCGCGACCCGAACCCCAGACAAGCGGATGGTAATGGATGGATGTACAACAGGTATTATCAGGAATATCCTTAAGTTCTTTCTTTACCCAAAGAGTTAATTAGATGCTTTTAATGGTAAGTATTAATGATTGATATAGTCATGCAGGGCTGGCAATACTGATTCAGCTGCTATAGGGAAAGCTCAGTGCAAGTTAAATACAGTATATCGTAGAGCTGGTGGGGTTGAAATTCCCGCTGACACAAAACTGTTCTGAGAGCAGAAGGGAAAAAAATGATTCAGAGAGATAGCCAATCAGATTCCAAGCACCTAGAGGTGGGACATAGACATCTGAGTGGTTGGTCCTGCCTCCTCTAGTTGCTTGGGCCCACCTCCTCTATAATGTGATTGGTTCTCTCTCTGAATCAGTCATTTTTCCTTCTGCCCTCAGAACAGTTCCCGCGAGCAAATACCCCAGCGTGCTCGCTTTAGATAGCCCCCAGGCAGCTCCACTCCTCCTTATATTTGTGTGCCGCCGCCATTACCACGCCTCGGTCTGCCCGGCGCCACAACATGAATAACGTTAATTGTACAGCCACGCCATGGCCAATGGTTCAGTTGCAGTTATGGCCAATTAAATGTGTACTTTATCAGTGTTTCTTTTCCACATCGAAGCAAATATCCGGGTCAGAACCAGTTTCATTTGCTGCGTAAAAACCAGGCTTCCTTTAACGTAAATAAGTACACGCACCCGTTTACAGACAGTACATTAAAAGTAGCTTCTTGCACGGTTTGTTTTCTTTTTGCCTCCACCGGAAAACAGCAGCTACACCCACGCCTCTGCCAGAAATGTCATATCATCAAGCAGACATTTGCTTCACCCTGCAATGCACACCTTTTACTACTAGATAACCAGCTTGTACGCCATGGGAAAGTCGCTGGACAAAAGCGTCAGTTAAATAAAATAAATGTTAATGTACTGGAGAGAATAACAGCAGATATTATATTCACACATTCCCACCTAGTTAAAAAACTAAATAGCATTTAGAAATAATTTACAAGGACTCGATTACAAGCGAGATTATCATATAGACTTGGGTCCATAGGTTGCTTACACAAGTAGTGTAGAGGAAATATTGTATTTCTCCACTGGCGTTACTTTGCACAATGTGATTAGGAAATACGGGGAACTCTTTCCATTTTAAATGGACTGTTGGGTGCGTCTGAATAGCCGTTTATTGTTGTCAAACAGCGATGCACTTTTAGTAAAGAAATGAACAGCATAAGCTTGCGTCCAACTACCGCAGGGGTCACCAACATGATGTCCGCGCGCACCAGGACGCCCCCAGGGCCGCAGGAGTTGCCCGCGGACCTGTTATAAAAACAGCACAACTCTCTAAAATTGTATTTAATCTGTTGCTATTCTTCTTTAATCACATCTGCATTTATATAGATTTGAAAATAATATCTTTTAAAAAGCATTTAAAACATGTTTAGTGTACATGAAGTTTAGATACATTTAGGAGGGCGTTTCAAACTGATTGCCCTTCGTATAGCTCAGTACCCGTGAAGTAGCTCTGTTTCAAAAAGGTTGTTGACCCCTGAACTACACAGTAATAGGACTAGTGAAAAGATAACTAAATGAAACAAATAACATGCAAGATGTACAGGGTGAATAACATGCAAACTCCGGGAACAGAGAGAGACTGTGAGACTCGAACCTTCAATGCTCTAAGTCTCAGACAACAGTGGTTCCCACTGCAGAAAATGGTGCAGGACCATTGATTTCGAAACTGCAGCATTTATCGTTGCTGTTCATAATTACAATGATATACATTGATAATAATAACACTTTAAAAGAACGACAACAACAACCAACAGTTGTAACGCCCTCACCATTACCCTTCTCCTGACCAGTGACGAGCTGCTCCAGCTTAAAGTACTCCTCTTTGGAACTGTAGTATCGGGTTTTATCTCCGTGTTTCTCGCTCCAGCGAACCTCGGCCTTGCCTTTCATTTTCACCCGAAGACCCTCTATCTTGGTCTCCTTCGACAGCACCAGCAGGACGCGGCCGGACACCACGTCCCCGGAGGAGAAGGTCTTCCCTTCATTTACCGCGTCGTAATTCACTGTGATACTTTTAATTGAGCTCAGCATGTTTCCGAGTCGCTCCTGTGTCAAAGAATCAAAAGCGGAGGGTGGATGAGGTCTGGAGTTTGCAAACTGTAATAGTTTTTATTAACTCACGGACATTTTAGATCTGCTTCTCCGACGGAGACCGGCGTCTGTTGTGGGCGTGAATCTGCATTCCTAAGTTAATGTGCGGAGAGCAGCTTGAAACAGAAACTGACATGGTGCTCGATCCCTGCATGCCACGGACGGTATCGCCTCACAGTAACGTGGCTAAAGTTCCGTTTACCAACGTCTCACGATCAAAACGCTTTCCTAAATTCTGTAAAAAAACAAACAAACAAACAAAAAAAACTTTATTTATTACTCCCACTCTTTCTGCCCCGCCCCTATGATCCATAACAGCAACATGCACGCCCGAACATACATTGTCTACATATACTTTAATACTTTATAATATAAACCGTTGCAAATTACTGCTTTTTATTGTATGCTATACAAGTCCAAGACGATATGACTTAGAGTAATAATTATGATAAAAGCATAATATATTTAAAAAGTATAATACGTCTTGGATTTTGCTTCACTCTGTACGCAGGCTACTTGGCTTTCAACAAATAAATGCATAATTTGCAACGTTATAAATGCTCCAGGCTGCTCCTTAGAGAATCGTCTGAAAAGTACAGATGCAATTGTTTGCTGGTAGCTCAGAAGGTTAAGGACTGATGTCCATGATTCAGTTTTAGGCCTATTAAAATAGCCTGAAAAACAATTATGGCAAAATCTCAAAAATGCACAAAACTAAGCCTCTGTGCCTGTGATCAGAGGGTCCATATAACAAGTGATTACAGTTAACCCTGTTTTTTAGAGACTTTATGGACTCTACTTCTGCATACACAGGTGGGAGTAACCTAAGAAACATCTTACTATTCATGTGAGTTGGCTTGAAATCATCAGAAAACAAGTAACGTGTCATAGCATCATGTCAAGCTTAATCCAAGTGTGTATTTATTTTCAGAAACTTCATTTAAAAGATCGACTTGGGCGATTTGTTTAATTACCAACAACAGATAGATAAATACATACATACATCCATATATAAATACTTTATTAATCTGGAAGGAAATTTATTTGTTTGTCTGTCTGTTTATTTATTTACTGTTTAAACACTACCCAGGGCTGTATTGGGATTAAAAATTTGCCCAGAAAGGTCCCCCACATATACTTACATACTTTTTAACCACACAGTGAACGATCCACTGTGGATCCACATTTTTATCGCATCCCAACAGTTCCGAAACGGTGGTCTAGATGGCCGAACCCTATGATCCCACTGCAGTCTCGTTTTTAATGTATCACATGTAGTCAGTCAGACAGACCTCTCAACCAATGGCTTTATTGTGGCCGACGTCACGTTTCAGTTCTCCGAAGGATTTATGCTGTTGAAGTGTTAAAAACTGCACCGGTAAACACAGACAGAGAAAGTGATCACATCTACTGAACATGGTCAGTACGTCTCCCGATTTCTGCAAAATTAATCTAGGCTATATTATTAACTTAACAGTCAGGGACTGGCCTGGGCTGAACAACAGTAGATCTAAACCCAAGAAAACCCCGAACAGGTTAAAAAAAAACCTAAGACATTTATAAAACCTCAATTTCCGCATTAGTGTAATAGAAGACCCTCCTACGGGGTACATGATTCGCTACCAAAGTGCGAGTGATATTTGAAGCGTCCAATGGAAATGGCGAAGTGTAATAATTGACACGTGAAGACATAACAATAATATAAATAATAATAACAATAATAAGCGGCAGATTCCGGGTCTGCGGCGACTGCGCACACAGAACGAAGTTTCGGACATTAGCGCACCACTGAAGAAGAGAATTGTCCCTCGTTTCCGAATATACTGTTCCAGGATCAGTGCGACACAGCTAAAAAGCGAGCAGTAGCCGGGGTAAGTACGAAAACCGTCAGCTTGTAGCAAACTTCCCGTCGGATCTGAGTCCATCAAAGCGCTCCGCAGGGCTGCTGCGGCTGCGCCATTAGCCGCCTTTTAAACACATTTACCACGTCGAGCGGCAGCAGCGCAGCGCCGAGCTTCCTGACAAAAACACTGCGAAAGATGGAAATTGCACTTTGTCCACCCACGCACTGGTCTAGGATCGGTTACTCGGGTTGAGGGGGGGGATTCAATTAGCGGAACTTTCTCTTGACAGTTATACACATGTATTATATATATTTGTGCCTGTAAATTGTTTTATACACCAGACTGCTTAGTCATGCAGTGCAGCGGTAGCAGGGACTGCCTTACAGGGTGGATATAGCGCCTTTATGTTTTCCAGCCCACTTGGCTGATACATGACTCTTTCCCTGAATTGCAACTGACATAATGGACCCAGGGAACATCACCAGGAGGATCCCAGGCGCAGTTCTGCCCGCCGGCTAGCGTGTGGATGGAATGCGGTGGAGAGATCGGCTGTTGAAATGGCGGCCAACTAACCGCCTGCTAATAAACACGTGGTTCAGTGGGGGTCCACGGCCCGGTGCGGGACGTCCGCCATGGTTTAATGATGTCTGGCCGACTACTGCAACCGGAGCTGAACATGTTATGAAAACGACAATAATAGTACAGAATTGTTATGAAATGTAAGATAAGTAATACGCTTGCTTTACACAAGCAGTTGTATGCTAACGTTATATCTCCTAAGGATATTCATATATCCATAAAGATATATAGATATATACATAAACAGAATATATATACTATGCCATGTAAACATAATATATATGTCACATGGCAAGACAGACAGAAATATACAGTTATATATGCAGGGTAACGGGTAAGCTGTCATTCAGACACCCCAATGATAAGCACAAAGAAACGCTTGAGCCCAGCTCCGCCTAGCCTACAACAATAGGCACTTTCTTCAGTTCTGTTAGGACAGTTATTCAGAGCAGGTAAACAAGATGATGAGGGAGGTGGTGCACATTGGGTACTGAGGAACAAGACATAAGTTGTTATTGTCATTTGTTGGGAGGAACACAATGAAATTAAAACACTTGCAGAACTATGTAACTATGCAATAAAAATATGGTGCAGATAGTGTGGACCAGCCATTTCCTGTCACCTCACCCTATCCTCTCCAAGATGGGCTGAAAGAAGGCCTAACCTCACTGACCAGCCATTTCCTGTCACCTCATCCTACCCCCTCCAAGATGGGCTGAAAGAAGGCCTAACCTCACTGACCAGCCATTTCCTGTCACCTCACCTTACCCCCTCCAAGATGGGCTGAAAGAAGGCCTAACCTCACTGACCAGCCAGTTATTTTTGCTATTAAGATACTTGCTCATGTTTGTTTTTGCTTTTTTCCCCTTGAACTATGTAGAACGACAACAGTTAAAAACGGAGAGAGGCTTTTTAGTGAAAGTCCTAACTCTTACGCAGAGAAAATGTCAAGATGTCTTCAGAGGAATAGAGAATAAAAGGTGACCAGCAGCAGCATCACTGACCAGGAAGAAGGAGGGATGGAGGGTGACCCCAGCAAGGACAGCGATGGCCTGCATGAGGTGCAGATGGTGGAGGTGGCCCTGGAGGCGCCACTGGTTGAGATCGTGGAAGTTCTGCATAAAGCCCAGAGTGAGGGACTGGGCCAGGCGACAGTGGTGGCCCTGGGCCAGGCGACGGTCGAAGGGCTGGGCCAAGCACTCGTTGCTGGGGTGAGCCAGGCACAGGTGGAGGCGGTGTCCAACGGGCAGGCTGCGGAGCAGATGGTGGTGAGCGACGACGGGACTGGCACCCTCCTGAAGATGCCCTTTGCTGAGGTGGCGTCGCTTCTGGACCCTAACATGAAGAGCTCCAAGGCGCTAAAGTACCAGATCCACTATGAGGAGGTGAAGAGGCGGCTGAAGGCGCCCGAGAAGATGTCCCTGCGCTCGCTGGCGGCCTACACCCGTGTGAGCCGCGGGCCGGCCAGCAGGAAGGCGCTGCTGGAGGCACTCGGCTCGTTTGGGCTGGCGCCCAGCACCACCACCGCTGTGTCCAGCTCCTTCTCCAAACTGACGGAAGGTAAGCTCCCTTCAGCTTGGCACCGCAGAGAATCGAGAGCTTCAAATAATGGAAACTGTCACCAGAATACAGATACTATATTCATGCTGTTTTGTCTTCCACGTTACTCATGTAATGATGGAGCGTCACCTTGCACTTCCAGGTGACACGGCTGCCCTTTGCAAGGACGTGAAAGAGTTTGCTTCCCAGTACATGGATTATGACAATGTGGCAAGGCAGCTGCTTCCCGAGACCAATCAGGTGCAACACTGGTCCAAAATCATCGAGACACGGTGTGTTGCCATTGTCTGTGTTCCGTATGACATTTGTGAGACATAAAAACAGTCAAGGTACCAATCCAGTAGCTTTTCATGCCTCTAGAAGTTCTTGCGTGCTGTAGTTGAACAGAATGGAGTTCATCAACAGTTCTCTCTTTTTTTCATTTAGGAACTATCTTGAGGAAATGAGCAAGTCATTCCATGACCCGGTGAACAGCAGGACGTTTAACAACGCGACTCATGGCTTTGGGGCTGGCATGATAGACGTGGCCTTTGAGATGATTGACCGTGTCATCGATAAGCAGATACGGATCCTCTCGGGGGAGGTGGATCCTAAGGAGACCCAGGGTGGGGACACCAGGGCGAGGAAGCGACGACCCAGGACCAAGAGCGACATCAAGGCCAAGACCAGATGTGCCAAGGTCAAGAAGGAAGAGAGTCAGGGGGACAAAAAGACAAAAGCCAAGACAGGGAACCGGAAGCGGTCCAAAGAGCCAGAGGCGGTTCCTGAGGTTCAGCTGGAGATGGAGAGCAGTGTTTTAACTCTGGTCTCCATAGGTTACGAGACCATCTCCGGTGGTCTTGAGCCTGGAACGGCTGGTGTGGCCTAGCGAGTGTGCCCTAGCGAGTGCGCCCTAGCCAGTGCGCCCTTGCAAGTGTGCCCTAGCCAGTGCGCCCTAGCGAGTGTGCCCTAGCCAGTGCGCCCTAGCGAGTGTGCCCTAGCCAGTGCGCCCTAGCGAGTGTGCCCTAGCCAGTGCGCCCTGGGCCACGAACTCCTTGTCCTTCCTGGTGGCACAGATACTTTTAAAAAAAAATGTTTTTTCGTTTTATTTTTCAGCCGTTTTTCAGAAGTTAAATGACAAGCGGTTTCTAGCCGAGCTGTTTGAAGTCAGATACTTGCCTTTTTGTAATGTCATGTTTGTTCTTTTAATGGCTGGTTTTGCTGGATCTCGGAGACTGCTGTGTTATTTTTTACTCCCCAAAATGACGCACTATGGTCTCTGTCAGTGATGTGGCCAGTTCCTTGTCCTATTAGCAACGCTCAGGTGGTGTTGTTGCCTTAGTGGATGGCATCTTCATGCATTAAAACATGCATCTGTGACGCCGGACTTATTCTGAATCCTCACATTCAATGTCTCTAGTTTAAACCCTTCATCTCACAAAATATCTTCAGGTATCTAAAGCCAGAAACACCCACAAGACTGATGATGATTAAACTGGCTCTAACTGGATTACAGCTAAATATGTTTTTCACCATGGATGTAATGTTTCTGAAAAAATCAAATGCTGATTGTAAATCATATGTCTGGTTGTGAAAAAACCTGTCCCGTCCTGTTTGGTTCTGGGTAACCTCTTAATCTAGTGTTTAACTCACATGAGTGCAGGGCCAGTAAATCACCATGTGATTTTTAAGCAGGGATATTTCAAAATATTAAAAACAATGTTGACTGAACTGTCTTGTCACAGACTTGAGAGGCCAGCAGAATGCTTATTCGTAAATTAACCAGTGATGAGAGGTGGGGTTAGGGAATGATGCACTGAAATGTTGTTTTTCCTCAATGCTGTAATCTGGGAGGATATTTCAGAAGGGTGTCTATGAGAAGCTGTGCTGAATAAAGTTGTTTGAAGGCGTACATGCTCTTTACTCCCGTCACAGTCTGTACCTCTCTCCAAGGGTTCGTTCCGGACAAAGGACCATGCACTCGTCAGAGCCAGCCTCTCGTCTGAATTTACTGTCATGAAACAAAAACTCTCCACGATTAATCTGGATCTACTGAGGAAACAAAATTGCCAGCGATATTGTATTCTTAATGTCAGCTATGTTGGTTATTTGGACAGTTGTAACCTGGGTCTCAGATTGGGTGACAGGTACGTCTGGAGCTCTGCCGAGATTTGGCGTTAAGACGGCATCAGTGTAGGGTTAGGGAGAGAGAGAGAGGGAGACAGAGAGAGGGAGGGTTAGCGAGACAGAGAGTGGGAGGAGCGTGCAGAGGGAGGACAGGTGGCTGAATGATCTGAGGAGGGTGTTATTTTCCAAAGCAGCACGGCACTGAGCATCTACCACGCTGCCCACACTGTCAGCCGGAGCCTGAGAGAAGGAGCACGGAGAGAACTCAGGAGAGGATTCAGGCTTTGGAGGTCACGGGGGTCAAGGTCATGGGTGAGTTTGCTTCTGTGGGGGAATCCCATGGGAAGATCAGAGGGTAGGCATTTCCTATAATGCATCATCACCCACTGATTATAGTGCCACCGACTGGGTAGCTGAGTAAAAGCCTTCGATCATGCTGTCTAGCCCGTCATGTGAGCTACACAGGTTATTAGCTATCTGTGAGAATACTTTTGATGGGGGATGTTTACCAGGGTCTTTCACTGAAGCGGTGGAGGCCATCAGCGTCAGCACCGAGCTGGTGGTGGAAGAGCTGTCGCCCCACCTGGATATTCTGCTGACAACCCTGCAGGATGGCAGTGAGTGGAGCGCCACCCTGTGGTTCGTTGTGGAATTGCACGGACCTACATACGAACAGTTAGCCTTGCCACGCGTTGTAATGAGATGGATGTTACGTGAAACGTAATCACATGTTACGCCTGCACACAGAGTACTGTGCAGAAACGACCTGTGTAAGACCCCAGCTGCTGAGTGAATCCCACTGCTCATGGCAGGTCGGGGCACTGCCGGGTTAGGGTTTGGCGGGGGCGGCATTTTCTGGCCGTCAGCTGCAGGACGGGAAGTGGACAGGGTATCTCACCGCTAGGTCCGTACACACAGGCTCCGGTAACGTCCCATTTATCACTGCAGCCTTCTCGGATAACACTGCGGCTGTCTTGACTGAGGAGCCCTGGGAGAATCCTCAAGGTCAGCAGCCTGAAAAGGCAGAGAGATGTTAATCCGTATCTTAGCCACAGGTCAGATTAGCTTTAGCCATATTACGCTCCCCCCCCCCCCCCCGCTCCTACAGATGCACACTCATGCCAGCCTCGCGGTCAGCTGAAGGTCTTTGCCAAGCTATGAATATCCATCCATCCATTTTCCAAACCGCTTATCCTACTGGGTCGCGGGGGGTCCGGAGCTTATCCTGGAAGCAAAGGGCACAAGGCAGGGAACAACCCAGGATGGGGGGCCAGCCCATCGCAGACCTATGAATATTATATTCCTAAATAACTCTGGCTTTCATATTTAATTACTGCATAGCTTAACACAGACACCATTTCACTGGGACCCCCAACCTGTGTCAGTCACTGCTGGAGTGTGAGAAGTTTGTGCTTCTGCATTTATATTCGCCGCCAGCAGAGGGAGCAGCTGAGTGGATCGCAGCAAGTGGGATCCTGTGCACGCTGGCACAGATGCTGAGGACAAGGGGCCCCCTCACGCTACACGCGGCCCAGCTAGTTGCTGACCTGAGCGGGCATGGTAAGGGGAGGGGCTAGGAGGGATAACCAATGAAGAAACCATGATCAGATGGATATGGGTGGACGCCGATTGAAAGGCAGCACTACACGTCCCTGCAGCCTCTGTGAGAGAGCACTGCATCAAAGCGGGGCTGGGACCTACTCTGCTGGGGCTGCTGGCTTGCGGAGACCAGGAACTGCTGCTGCACGTCATCCGGGCCCTGGGCAGGATCTGCCTGGGTGACTGTGAGTTCCTTAGAGCCACCACACGGCTGGCACCCCCTGGTCTTATCCATAGCTAGAAACTCCCCTGTTATAAACCCTCACAGTCAACAACCAAGGATGCAACACCACACTATAACCAGAAAACCACACTATAACATGAATGATAACATAACATAACAGTGATATGCTTCCCTTCAGTCTTACAGGAAAATGTTTTTTCCCACATCAGTCACTATAAAAAACAGGAATTAAAATGTCTATCTTGTGTGGCTAATTGGTATCACGCCAAATGGCATCTGCATTAAATACTCTGGGACCCCCCCAGAGTCCCCATTTTCACTCCCTGCCAGTCAGTCCATATTTTTGCTGAAATTGGTTTTTGCAAAAACGGGGGCCGTCCGGGGCTCCTCGAGGACCGAGCTGAGTTCCTTTGCTAAGGTTAGAAAGATGATTATATTTCCGAAGCTCAGCATAAATCCATCCAGCTGAAGCCATTTTGCCCGGATCTCGCAGACGTCCAGCAGGACCTTCTGGTGCGGGGCGGTGCACTCCCCTTGCTGATGGAGACCATGCAGACACTCCCAGAGTACCCCCTGCTGGTGCCGGCCTGCCTGCAAGCACTGTGTAGCCTGGCAGGTATGGGCGAGGATGAGGGCCTGGTGATGAACTGGAACAGGGTGGGTAGCCTCGGGGGTGATGAGTGTGTGTACTGGGGTATGCCATGCAGCCCACATGGTCTGCTGTCCATGGTGACAGTTGTGAGGGTAAACCAGGGTTTGTGGGGTCACCACTCAGTCGCCGTGGAAAAGCTTCAGCGATGCTCGTCCACAGTCTGGAGCTCCCAGGCCAGTCGGGGGCCCCCCTCACGCTCTTCCTTCATACCCAGAGGCGTCTGCTCCAGGTCCGGCAGGGTGATGGAGCACGGCGTCCGGAACAATCCCAGGTTCAGCAGTCTGCGGTCTAGAGTGTTCCACACCTTGTTGTGACCTAGAAGCCTGGCAGATAGCCAGAGGTCACCATTCAGAGACGCTGCGGTTTCAATAGGTTGGAATCACCTACCGCCAAGAAGAAGTGGAGAGGTTTATCAGAAAAGCAGAGGAACACTGAGAAGGCCCCCAAACATCAGACTGAAAGGGGACATTCCAGGTTACCAGGTGTCGGCATGGAGCGTTTCCACTGGAGTTTCTCACACGGAGGGAATCTGACACCAGAAAGTCACAAAAAAGAGCAAAACCACCAGACAGGCTCAGCAGGAAGAAGCCAAACTAGGTCTGTTTCTGCTTGCATTTTATTTTAAAGCAGTTTTAACAGTTTATACTTTCTTATACTAATTATTAGTTATTAGTATAACATACTATTACATTGTCAACTGTACTTCAATTCCCAATTTTTTCATTACTTGAAAACTCTTTAACCCTGGAGGACATGACTGATAGGCTGCCAGAACAAACATACTGTTTTAGTGTATTTGTCATGATTAGAGCTATTTTAATCTTGCTGTTTGCTTATTACATGCACCTCAATGGGACAGAGTGCCATTTTATACAGCCTGTTGAAAAGTTAGTTTGTGATTTCTGTCATAACCCTGCCACACACAGCATTTTAAAATCTAATAAAGTAACTACTGTACATTGGGTCTCAGGACCTGATGATTTGTAACTGTAAGCTTCTCTCAGTGACCAAGCGGCCATATTGGGCCGTATGTCTGGTCTGTGAAGGATGGCATTACTCTGACATTTCGATCTCTTTCTCCGTGCTGTTTGATGTGGGGCTGGGTGGGGTATCTGCAGTCAGGGGGTGTGGTCTCTGCCCGGGTGCGGAGCCGAGACCATGCCATCTCCGGACCAGCTCTTGGGGCTTGCTCACCATTTCACTCCAGTGTTCCAGCTCTCTGCCACGGGCGTACATGAAGGGGCCGATCACTACTAGGCCCGCAGAGCCTGTTAAGGGGACAGGAGGTGTGTGATTAACAAGCTGTGGTTCAGGTCTGAAATGTGTTACAGTATTTTAGAAATGAAAGTTTGTGATTTGATGTCAGTATGAGGCCACATTGCTGCACGGACGGCTCCGTGTGCGATGTCACTCCGTCATGTGATACTTACAGAGCCCCCCTATGGAGGCCTGTAGTACCTCCAGACTCAGGCAGGCCTCATCCAGGTGCTTGGGGGGTAGCTTGAAGGACAACCTCTCGCAGAAGGTGGGGTCTGTACCCCCCCTCATGGCTGCTGTCCTCTTGCGGGTTACTACCTGAGTGTGGATCTGCAGTGTCACCTGAATGCACATGCCTGTCCAGAACACACGGGGCCCGGATCAGTACCAGAACACACGGGGCCCGGATCAGTACCAGAGCACACGGGGCCCGGATCAGTACCAGAACACACGGGGCCCGGATCAGTACCAGAGCACACGGGGCCCGGATTAGTACCAGAACACACGGGGCCCGGATCAGTACCGGAACTGTAGGGTACTCCTATCATTCAGTAACATAAACCCTAGAAACTTCCTGATCCGGTTCCCTGGGAGCCTGGTTACCCACCTGGATCGCTGTGTAACCCGCGCAGCCCCCGCGCTCTCAGCACCATCACTGTCAGCCGCTGCAGGGGCGGGCTGTAGTTCAGGGACACCTGAATGTCACCGCGTTCGGAGCAGGGCTGTGCGAGGGCAGTTAGGGGGGAGGGGATCACAGCCTGTCTGTCGAATCAAACATGTACCACTCCAGGGCCGATGTCGCCCTCTGCTGGCTCTACCTGATCGTTGTCAGTCTCCACATCCCTCCACAGCACCTGTCCTGTGTGGTCTCGCACAGCCCACTCTTTCAGGGGGTACAGGACCCTGCCCTCCAGATGGTGCTTCTTCAGGCCGTCCACACTGAAGAGGGACAGGCACAGCGTGCACTGGTCCAGGCGCTCGCTTGACACCTGCAGAGACAAGCTGTAAATGGTTATTTATAGCTACCTACCGTACTCTAACCCTACATACCTACCGTACTCTAACCCTACATACCTGTCATACTCTAACCCTATCTACCTACCATACTCTAACCCTATCTATCTTGCATACTCTAACCCTACATACCTGCCATACTCTAACCCTACATACCTGCCATACTCTAACCCTATCTACCTACCATACTCTAACCCTATCTATCTTGCATACTCTAACCCTACATACCCGTCATACTCTAACCCTACATACCTGCCATACTCTAACCCTACATACCTGCCATACTCTAACCCCAAATAACTACCACATTCTAGCTGTGTGAGCCTTTTGACCAAACCATTCTGGACCGCAGAGAAGCATATTTAATGTTATGTTAATCCGAATGACATGCACTTTCATTTTCTCTTTATAAAAATGCCAGTGAATGTTACCAAAATGTTAGGAGGGTAGCTATGTGGTCACTGTCTGTTTTGACCACTAGATGGAGACAAAGGTGTCCAGTGGCCTCGGGGCACACGATTTCATTGGCTAGGTGTCGATGAAGGCTGCTCTAAAACTGGCAGTTTTCTGCCACAGTGAGAACTGATGCAGGTGGCGATTTCATGCAATAGGACAGTGTTTGTCTCACCCTGGTCCTCAGGGACACCCAGACCATACTGGTGTTGCTGCGGGGGATTGTCTGCCCGGCATGTTGCTCCAGGTTTGAATGCCCCCCCACTTGCTGAGGTGTCATGGCTGTAAACCACCAGGGTTACTAGTTTAAGTCCCAGTTGGGCCCAGCTCCCACAGAATGAGGACTCGCCTGGAAGACAAAGCTGTCCCTGAAGCTGGGGTCGCAGCCCCTCTGCCGGGCCTTGGCCTGGTGCCGGCACCGACCTCCAGGCAACAGCTGCAGCTTGACCAGCACGGCGCCGGACTGGCAGCGGGGCGGCAGATTGGCAGCGCGGAGCACGGACACCAGGAGCCGCTCCGCATCGGGCCGGTACGCAACGCCGAAACACAGCTGCACCGATCCACCAGCAGGGGGCGGGCCTTCGCTAGGTTCCAGTGGGACCTGGTACAGGTGCGGCTGCAGTCTCCCCAAAGGGAAGGAGGCTGTGGAGCAACAGAAAGGAGGTGAGTGAGAATGAGGAGGATAAAGCAGGGAATTCATAAACAGCATCACAGCAAGCTGTCTGCGAAGGGCTGCCACCTGTTGGGGGGCCCAGGGAACTGGGTGTTAAGGGCCTTGCTCAAGGACCCACAGACGTGCTGAGGCGGGGTTTGAACCGGTGACCCTCTGATTACAGGCACACAGGCTTAGCCCACAGAGCCACACACTGCCCCCTGGCCCCTACCCCCCTTGGCAAAGAATCCGTGCCGACTGAGGGTACCTGACCAGCCTCTCTCCGCCTCCTCATCCCCCTCCTGCCCCTCCGTGCCGGAATGAGTGCATCTTTTAATACTGCGTGGCACCTGGAAGGGGATGTCCTCCAGCCGGCTGGAGAGAGACCAGAATCAAGAGCAGCGGGTAAGAGCATGGATGAAACATCACAGACCTTCCGGCGAGATGATACCTCTGCCGTAGGTCTCTTTGAAATGCTGAAACGTCACAGACCTTCCGGCGAGATGATACCTCTGCCGTAGGTCTCTTTAAAATGCTGAAACGTCACAGACCTTCCGGCGAGATGATACCTCTGCCGTAGGTCTTTCAAAATGCTGAAACATCATAAACCTCTCTGTCTCCCTCTCAGTCTCAAGCCGTGTTTGCTCAGTCACACAATGGTTAGTTCTACCTTCGTGCCTTTTAACCTATAGATTTATAACCATTGAATTCCAGGTCAAAAAAGTGTCCTGAATGTGCCAAGTGCATGTGGGATGGGACGTCAGTAAAGTACCAGTTAAAAGCCAACAGCCCCAGAAAATAATTTCATACAGTAGAGCAGTGAAGGAATCTATGGTCCGCATCATAAAATGACAGGACACACAGATACAGCCCAATACTCGCCGCATGCCAAGCATAACAGGAGTGATGCATCTTGGGACGGCCGGACCCGGGGCGAGCAGCTCTCGGTAGCGCCCCTGCACTTGGCGTCTCCTCCACAGGACGTAAGCTGCGACTCCCAGGAAGAGCAGGAGAAACACTCCTGCTACCAGGCCTCCAGCCAGCAGCACCACTGGGACTGACCATAAGGGGGCGATCAAAACAAATGGTTTCCCACAAAGCACGTCAGACATTAGACAGTTTTTATGGATCTATCCTTACCAGCCATCAAAGGCTGAGTCTCCCGCCCCCAGCAGAATGGATGCTGAGTGCAGCTTCTTGAGTGTCCAGAAGGTGCGTTTTCCTGTGACCCGCAGCTGGAATCTTCTGGACCAGGTTGTCCGCAGATGCAATTTCACCTTGAAAGTTCAACTTCTTCTGCTGCTTGATTTGGTCTGAGGCTTGAAGCTGTCGTGGTCCATCTGGACCTTCAACATGCTAGAATCTCACTGTTGGCTCTCGCTACCCTTCCAGAAGCTTCTGTAATGTTTCCTGCCAGTTGTAGGCATAACCCTTCTGGAACCTTCTGGAAATCCCCACGAGAAGTTACACCAGGGTGTTTGCTTGCTGGCCGATGGCGCTCCGACTGCCCCTCGCATCACCACCAGCTGTGGGATTCCCACGGAACCCGGTCAAGGCCGAGATTTCTTATCCAGGTTTTTCAGGCCTGTGACTATCAGTCTGGATATACGTGTTTAACTGCCCATCCACCAGCCACCACTGGGAGGCGGTATGTAAAGAGAAGCGTTTATTATACAGCAATTTATAAAGCTCGCGAGTCTATGCTCTTTGTAACGCTGGCCATCGACAGAAGGTGTCAAGGTTAAGGATGTCAGCTCAAAGACACAACAGCAGCTCCGTGCTGGGACGAGAACCTGCACTCTTCCGGTGAGCAGAGCTGATCGGGGCGAAATCCCATAGCACTGGAAAGGCATGACGATGGACCTTCATTAACAGATGCTCTTTCAGTGTCCTCCTCATTTTGCCTGAGAAGGAATAGACAGATGTCTGCTGGTGCTGTTTGGATTTCAAATGTGTGTGGACCTGCACTGAGGAGATCTCTCTCAGAAGAACAGGAGGGACAGTCGATGAGCAGAGAGGTGAGAGGTGAAAGACAGGCTCGACTGTAGAGGCCTTCATAAAAGGTGTTCAAAATGCTTTGGAGAAGCCGCCCTGGTCAGATGGGCAGGGAGGCTTTTGGCCACGCCCACCTCTCCTTGTCTGAAGTGATGCATTAAGATGGATACTTTCTGGGAGAGAAATAATGTGTGACAAGTGTGATGAAAGCGCTGCGCTCACACTGTTGTTCTTTCATTTCCAGTGCATGTGAGGCTCAGCCAAGCAGCTGTATGAAAACTGTTACTACTGAGGACAAAACACAGCGATGCAATTTTACACCGAAATAAAGGCTAATAGCTGAAAGGCCCAAATCTCCCTCAGAGGGTCATTGTTTCACACTATTTCTTTTCTGCAGGCCCAGATTATCCTTTAAACAATCTCTATCTTCCCGAAATGTGTCTAACCCTTTCAGGACTGTGTGGTTTATTAAAACAGGGCTAAACCAAAAAGAGAAGAGAAGAGAAGTAAAGGAAAGGAAAGAAGCAGATGTGCACTTTGTGTGGTCTGTCTGTGACCAGTGCATTTCAGCTTCACTCTGTCATCCTCTGTTTACATAACTGGACATTTTAGTTCTGAGATCATCTGCTGCTACTTAAGGCAAAGAGCAAAAGAAAACTGACGGTTCTACAACACATGGTTGGTCGGATAATCATTCCACAGTGTTTCCTAAGAGGAAGCAATGATGGAAACCAGGAAAGCAAATAAGAAAGCTGTTCTTCTCTCCCTCCCTCTTCCTGTCCCCCTCTCCCTCTCTCTTCCTGTCCCTCTCCCTATCCTCCTCTCCCTCCCTCTTCCTGTCCCCCTCTCCCTCTTCCTGTCCCCCTCTCCCACTGTCTCCCTTTGTCTCTCCCTCTTCCTGTTCCTCTGACCCTCTGTCTTCCTCTCCCTCTCTCCCTCTTCCTGTTTGTTCTTTCTCTTCCTATCCCTGTCTTTCTCTCTTCCTGTCCCCCTCTTTCTCAGGCACCCACTCTATGCTTACATGCCCCCCCCCCCACCAGAATACATCTCCAAGGTGATAATCGGATGACAGCGACTTAAACTGAGTCCAAGGGAGCTTCAGTGTGGGCACCAGAAGGTCAAGCAGCAGACAGAGCATAAAGGAGGGTGTGTGGTCATACCCGGGGTGGGGTAGGGGGGCAGGCAGGCAGCGTCCTATGAGAGGAAAGAGACAACCTCAACCCTGAGGCAAAGACGGAGCCCCGAGCGAGGCGAAAGACAAGGACAAGCGAAGGAGACATAGATCCAGCACCGCAGTTGGCAGGTAGAGCTGGCACAGGGTTAGGCTGAGACAGGTGAGAATGGCATTAACCTTCCGAGAAGCATATTTAAAATAAAGCTGTACAGCAGCACTGCCACCGCCAGCATTACTGATACGAAATCAGGGACCTTTAGTCAAAGAATTGAAATATCTGATTTGTTGATGTATACTGTATCTTTCAACAATGCTACCTCAAAAATCAATACTGCTCTTAATGTTATATCTTACATTTTCTCTAATATTTCAAAATTAACTTCTGATTAATTTATCCCGCATTATTGTTTTGTGAGCCTGAGTGTCTGATAGTAGCTTTCGTCCTCTTGCTTACCTGCCAGGACAAGAAAACAATTCAGAGAAAAACAACACAGAGCTTCACCCTGACAGCTTCACCCATTAGGTCAGCAGAACGCTTCATGGATAGAACAGTCCAAAGGTATAAAAGCTGAACTGCCTTCCTTTGTTTGTTTAGGAAAACACTGCAGTAATCACTGCAGCAAACACTGCAGTAATCACTGCAGCAAACACTGCAGCAATCCATAACTGCCCAGTCCGACAGGCAAGTGGAGAGCAATCCCATAATCCCGAGGGGCTAGTGTACGCTGGTCTAAATCTAATTCTAATGAAACTGGGTATAGTGGTACCTGACATCATCCTCCCAGGAGCACAAGCGTACGAGGTTGGAAAATGACCATCCTGGGTGCCATGGAGTAAATGCTCTGTAGCCAAGGTGAGGCTGAAGATGCTTAACGCTAAGTAGAGTCTGGCCTTAAATTAAAATTAATTAAATTAAATTGCAAAATTAAATGTAATTAAATTAGCCCAGTGCTCTCTAATTGGACGTGCAGCTGAAGCCCCGCCCAGGCCTCCAATCAGCATGCCTGCCATTTCCCAGCAGGCCGCATGGCTGAAGGTGGGCGCCGCATGGGGTCCGACAGCTCTGAGGATGAGTGCTGGCTCCCCATTCTGCCCCTGTCCAAAAGCTCCATGGAGGTGGCGGCCGGCCGATACCACCGGCCAGAGCTGATCCCATCTGGGCCAGAGCTGATCCCATCTGGGCCAGAGCTGATCCCATCTGGGCCAGAGCTGCCCAAAAGCATCAGCACCGCTGTCTGCTTCCACGGGGACGAGGGGGCAGACACTTGTCCTCCCTCAAGGGGCAGGGCCTGCACCCTCCACATCTACGAGGGGTGTGTCTCACCTGCTCCTGATGGGAGGACCACGGCCCCCCTCTGTGGAGAACCAGGAACGTCCAACCAAGGTGTCTGTTCTGGAGGACCAGTGGCTGTGTCCAGGTGCTCCAAGATCATCTGTGCTACCAGGCGAGGCCCAGGCTGTGTTCAGCAGTGGACCCATACCTTCTGTCTTCTGTGCATCTTCCATCAGCGACCCCGCACGGGACACCAAGCTGAAGGAGTGCCACCTTCACCATGCCGGCCTCCCTGACCTGCGACCGGACCGCACATGCAAGGAGGCCGAAACCATGACCACCCGTGCAAAGCTGAGGGACGTGGGGGTGGAGACTGACACCCCTGACGGGAGGGTCACAGACTTGGGGTTCCCGGTGAAGGACACGGTATGGGACGTGCATGGGGGCTCGCTGGACCCCACAGAGCTGAGCCGGTCCATCCGGAACCATCTGGAGCTGCAGGTCGCTGAGACCACCGGCAGCTGTGAGGGTGATCCTGACAGACAGGAAACACCGGCGCTCACACAGGCCCGGTCCCGGCGGACGGAGGGGGGAATGAAGCCGTTTGCTTGCTGCATCTGACCTGATACGATGTCAGACTGAGAGAGGAATCTAGCCATCTGCTCACAAGACGCCACATACATGCAGATGACCAAGAGTGTCTCCACTGATAGGAGTGTCCCCAGGAGATGGGCTGTTTGACGGTGATGCACTGCTCTGATTGGCTGACCCACCAAGGCTGTCAGGAAACACACAAAATCAGTGTAACTAGATCTGGAATAAAAATGGTCCAGGAGCAAAAATACCCTTCATATCTGCCTTTACCCATAGGGGAATCACATCATTACGTCATTAATCAATCAGCTTACCAGATAACTGCAGCCTGGTGTTGCACTGAACTGGGTCAGGTTTAGATAAGATAAGATGAACTTTGTTAATCCTGCAAGGGGAAAGCGCAGGGTTACAGTAGCAGTTATACACAGGATGACAATACGGACAACATGAGCACAGTATGGAAGGACAAAAATATGTAAATAGAGAGAATGCACTATGCTCTCGAGTGAATGTCAGTCATAGTCTGAGACCTGGGACTGTGCTGTATGAAGCGACGACTGTCAGGCTGTGTAAACATGAGCCGTGGCTTTGGGTTCAGTGAGGAGACATGATAGCAGTAATAATTATAATAAACACTCACACATTAAACACTAAAAGGTACAAGAGCGGGTCCGCGGTCCCCAGAATGTCAACTGCACTCATACAAACCCTGTGGCAGCTTTGTGTGTGACGCTCTCCAGCGAGCGCGGGCATCCCAGCAGGCCGCTGCGCGTGAAGAGCGCTGACCGCCCCAGGAGTGGAATGCTGATGTCAGGATACACACTGACTGCACACACGTGTTGAGGACGGAGACACGCGGGACGGGAGGCCGGAGAGTAAATACCAAACGCCAGCTCAGCGAAACGCCGAACGTTTTAAAAACATCAGCATCTCCGCTGCAGTTCTGTGAGCTTCCCCAGCTAAGCAACTATGCAAAAAATGTTGTCCTGCCTCCTGCTGGACACATCTGTAGATATGAAGTTGAGATTTTATAGCAATAATAAGATCATTATTAAAGTACTACACTTGATCTTCCTGACCAATTAATGATCAGATAAGACGGACATATAGCACTTGATGATGGGGATTTTTTCTCCTGCTCCAGTAAGGCAATCTGCCTCCACCCAGCATGAATGAGGAGGGTGGTGTGATTGCAGGTGGGGGGCGGGGCATAGGCTGGTCGGGGGGGGCCCAGCATATTCCAGGCCTGGCAAAGCTTAAAAGTGCTGATGGGGAGCAGGAGGCCGGAGCCCTGCAGCGCCATGGGCTTTTGTGGGGCCCCTTTGTTTGCCAGCGTGTGAGCGGATAAAGCGACACCCCCCAGCCCCCGGCCAGGCACTCGCATCTGGGACCATGGCTGCCTGGACCCTGCTGAGCCTCGCTCTGCTGCTGCCTGTATCGCGGTGCTCCGGCCCCGAGCGCCATCAGCAGGGCGGAGTCCTCCGCCTCGGTGAGTGACTGAGCGTGTGCAAAGCTCCCCGGACCCCTCCCCTCTAGTCCTCCAACAAACCTCATTCCCATTCTTTCTGAAATAGCTCTCTTTTCTTTTCTATCCTTCCATCTAAACTCTCTTCTCACTGCTTGTGTAATACAAACCTTCCTCTCCCTCCCTCTCTCTAACCCTAGCCCTTCCTCTTCCTCCCTTTCTCTCTCCTTCTCTGCATTCCCTCCATTGTCTCCCCATTTGGATTAATCTCTTCTTCTCACATGCCCGTGATAAATCTTTTTTTGTGAGAAGCAAAAAAGCATGACTGTGTCTCTCAGCGTGACAGTTCCACACACTGATTATTTGTTGATTTGCTGTAATGTCTTTATACGCTTTTATTTATAGCTGGTTTCACAGCAGCATCCGGCTGCCTTATTTTCACTTTGTTTTACTCGCTGTGTAACGGTCACAGTGGGATTTGGGCATAGCCGCCTGCTGGCTTCATGCACTTTGGATGGACTGAAAATATAAACAGCAGAGCAGAGTAACAGACCCCATCAGCAACATAGACGTCAATCCCTCAGTACACAGGCAGTCCGGCCACAGGCCGCAGCAGGACCAAGCAGACCCACCTGAACCGCTGCGTCTGTGTGCCAGTGACTGATGTGCTAATATTTGAATGTTAACACAAAGATAATTCTTTGAGGAATAAACAGAAATACCACCTGAAGAACACGAATTTAGAAGCAAAACTAACAGTAGAGAGATAGTGTTTCAGAATGTTTCCACTGAAACTGAAAATCACTCCGATGCCCCCTGCAGACTGGCCTGAGAACTGCGGGCTCGCGCACTTCAGCCCTACTGTGGCCGAGCGCATCGTGTCCGGCAGGGAGGCCCGCCCCCACTCCTGGCCATGGCAAGTGTCATTGCAGGTGAAGATCCCGAACACCCCCTCGACCCCTCCAGGAAAACTCCTTTACAGCCACATTCAGGGAGCTCTGTGTGGGTTTGGGTGCTGTGCCTCTTATCAGAAGGTTTCCAGTTTAAATCCCAGCGTTGGCGAAGTGAAGTCACAGCACCCATTGTCTGCTAAATAAATGAAATGTAAATGTACAGGGACATTATCTACTCTAAAGGTGGGTAAGTCAACTTCCTCCTTTGGAGAGTACTAACCCCCTGTGTGGTGATGCCCAGGTTCGCCCCAGGGGGAGTAAGGCCTACGCCCACGTGTGTGGTGGCACTCTCATCCACAAGGACTGGGTTCTGACAGCGGCGCACTGCTTCCAGAAGTAAGAGCGATCCCTCTGGGTGTCCATACGCGCCGGTCATTTGGCGGAGACCCCAAACGGCCGCCTTAAACGAGCGTCTCTCTGGCAGGGGAAAGGTGGAGGATCCGGGCAGGTGGCGCATCGCTCTGGGCAAACACCGGCTACGGCGGGTGGAGGCCAGCGAGCGCACGGTCCCCGTGCGCCACATCTACCGCCATGAGCGCTTCCTTTACCCGGCACTGGGCGAGCTCGACTACGACATCGCGCTCGTCAGGGCCGGCGCGGAGATGCGGCCCAGTGAATACGTGGGTTACGCATGTCTCCCGCGGAAAGAGAGCACCCCACAGGCTGGTCACTACTGCTGGGTGACAGGCTGGGGGGACACGCGAGGTGAGGCACGTGGGGGGACAGCGTCCGGTAACCACATGACCACATAGAAGCTAAAACATGCCAGTCCCCCCCCACGCATAAAGCTCTTAGAGTCTCATCACCTACAATGGATATTTAAGATTGCTGTCTAATGTTGAATGTCTCTTTATACTCATGGGTCGAGGTAACCATGCATTTCACTGCACACTGTACCGAGTATAACTGTATGTCATGAATAAAACTTGACCACGCAGGCGGAGAGGAGAACGTCACCCTGGCCGAAGCCCTCAATCAGGCCCGCTTGCCCATCATTGACTTCAACACCTGCAAGCAGAAGAAGTTCTGGGGAGACCGTGTGCGCGACTCCATGATTTGCGCTGGCTTCCGCCACACGGAGGGCCCTCCAGCTGCCTGTCAGGTGAGTCTGACTGTTATGACACTGCCCCCTTCTGGTGGGAGGTCGACAGACCTTACCACGTCAGGGAAACTGCCCATACATTACAGTGCACTTAACTTTCGCTCAAGCTGACCTGCCTTTCCATTCAGTACTTTGAGGCAGTAACTGATGCATATTTACCCCCAACACCATAGAATTTACCCGTCACTGAATCAATGACCTACTTCCACACGGTGCCTTGTGAAAGTATTGAAAAGTCTTTTTCAGTTTTTGAAGGCTGATGAGTAATTGAGTTAATGAGTAGACAATAAAAATATGGACAGGAAGAATATGTGTGTCATTTGTAATTTAGACACATCTGATCATGTGGCCGATGGAAGGTGGTTCGCTGTATTCAATGCAAAGCAGTTGTTTGGTTTTAACCCCAAGAAGGACCTGATCTCCCATTATTAAATGCATCATCCTTCATGGCTGCATTGTGCTTGACATGGCTGCAAACCGCCCCCTCCCCCCAGGGAGACTCAGGCGGCCCCCTGCACTGCAGGCGTGGTCACGGCCGCTGGGAAGTACACGGCGTCGTCAGCTTTGGCCCAGTTGGCTGCGCAGTGGAGAACAAGCCCAGTGTCTTCACGCGCACTGCCGCCTACCTGCCCTGGCTGGAAGCCACCCGCATCAGAGACTTCTTCCTGCACTGACCCTGGGCCTCCGGCACCTTCCGGATTAGCCACTCCATCCAGACAGGTGGGGGACCCCGGCGGTCAACATCAGAGGAGCAGATGTGACCTTCCAGCAACCCCCCCCCCCCAATACTGCCTTTAGCTGTTCTGTAATCAATCCCATGAAGGACCGGTCCCACAGCATGGCCGAAGGCCAGCCGCCAGCTCATGTCCAGGGAACGTTTCTGGTTACAAGGTTACTGGGCTAAGGTTCCTGCAGTATGGTGTCTCCATAGGCTGCAAACAGACCGTCTGCAGAATCCTGCTCACGTTGCGGTGGGCGGGGCTTACAGTACACACGCCCCCATAGTTTCACCAGCCAATCAGCAGCTCAGGAAATCTATCACTCATGTAAGCGGTTCAGTGTTCTGGGCAAAGGAGTTACCACTGAAAAATAAATGAATGTATGAATAAATAAAGTGCACGACTGTTGTGATGTTGTAATTACTTGGTGACCAGTCTTAGATCTATCAGAAAATCTTGAATGATCTATCTTTTATTAACTAGGAATACCAGTATGAGTAGACCATATTAACTAGGAATACAGATTTAATTTCATCTGCAAGTATTTCATATTAGAATATGAACATAAAAATATATATCCGCTTAGAACCTGTTTCTACTATGAAAATCTGTGGTTCCGCCATTGGAATAACGGTGTTTTTAACCGTTTAAACTTAAGGTTAAACTCGTTCCACAGCTTTGACTTCATCTTGCACATTCGGGTAACTAGAGCAAATATATGTTCAAAGAGCAGGAAGTCGGTACATTAAAAGTTATGCTGATGCCTGCCATGATGTTTTCCCGGTAACGAATTTAAACCCGGTTTCAGTTAACTGGCCTCACCTCAGCATTCCTGTCATATTCCGTAATCCATGGTCGTAAAACATCAACACTTCCTGCCGCGCTGCCTTTACGACAGCATCGCCCGCCACACGGCTCCAGAGAGACCGAAACATCTGGCTGGCGGGCGGATCTAGGGGGCGAGCCTGAGCCTTTTCTACCGTCACTAAAACGTGGGTTGTGTCCAACGGGCCAAATAACAGATACAGCGCATAGTTTAACGTGTCGGTCATTTTTGGAGTTGTGCCCAAACTTAGATTTCCTATTCAAGTTCAAAAGTCTTCCAAGTCCACACAAGGTCAAAAAGCTAAGGCAGTTTTCCCCAAACAAAATTTCCTAGAGTAAAATAATCCACCAGTCGCTGCGAAAATGAGTTACATCCACATGGTGGCAGCAAAACAAAGCCTGTCACTGGACAGCGATCTAGAAATGTATGTATGCGAGGATATTTAGGCCTACTAAATATAAAAATTTTATTCCCATACGGATGTATAAGTAGATGGATATTTATTGATTCATTTCCATGTAACTAGAGACTCGCAAATAACAAATAGGTTATATATTATATGTAGTTTATATGCTATAATATAAAGGTTGTTCTTTTCCCCATTAAATAAGCAGATCTCCGTCAGGTTCAGCAGCGAGGACGCCTCCTCGCGATAGCTTTATGGATAACGCTTTTAGAAGGATTCAGGACCTTTTGTCACAGATTTCAGTGGTGCTCTTTGCATCGGATTTGAGAGATTCTGTTTTTTTTTTATAAACTCGAAAATATGTTCACATCATCATGCAAATACATTTCAGATATATTTCAGCATCTCGCAACATAAAAAAGCAAAACCACCGGAACCATCTCTGGCCTTTTCTCTCCCAGTGCCATCCGGGGCGTGAGGCAGGTCTGTCACAGCTTCTCGCGAAAATAATTATTGCATGATTATCACTACCTATCTGACGCTTTCGGTATATGGAGCACACTTCATAGTCACATACATGCCGAAATGCGACTCATTCAAACAGCTTCACTGCGGAGACGTGTGTCATTTATGGGTACGACAGCAGAACACGTGCCAGATCTAGATTCCGCAGCCTGCAGCAGGTCCTCGATTCCTCGGCCACCTGCCACCTCGGGCTGCCTGGTAAGTTTCGGGCTTGTTGGGGCTCTGGGGAGGTGGACCACTGAAGGAATCCACTGTGTCTGTGTGAAGAAAGGAGGGCCCTCATTTGAATTCAGCCTTTGTCACTTCGGGGTAGGAGGGTGGCTGCGAGGGAGGCTGATGTTTGGGCCATGAAGTGAAGCGATAAAGTTCAGACTTCCTGGCATGCACGCTAAATTAGCCAGGCATTCAGGGCTAGCAGAACTAACCCACTGTTCCTCCGCAGAAAAAAAACCACTCCATTCAGGCAGGAGGGTGGACGGCCTCCCCAGGGCCTCTGACAACCAACTGTGAGCCAATGAATGGATCCTGAGGGCTTCCTCAGAAAACAACTACAGTGGGAGGCAGCAATGATGTCATTTTCTGCCTTTTTTCCACTCTACTCTCTCCTGTTTCATTTAAATCCATCGTTATTAAGGACTTCTCATACATGCTCCCCCATCCAAAAAAAAAAAAAATGCAACCCAGCAAGGGCCTGTTTCCGTGGAGATGTAAAGAGCTGGGCTACAAGGATTCTGATTTCTTTTAAAGCATACTGGGCAGGATGAGAGGGGAAGGTGTGTGTGTGTGTGTGTGTGTGTGTGTGTGTGTGTGTGTATGGTGGGGTGGGGGAGGAGGGGGGAGTAGGCCTCCTCTGTGGGATTTTGGACAGCTTATAAAACAAATTTGTAATCCTTCACACTTGACTTGAATCCTTGCCGTACAAAAGGGTTGCAAGTCTTGATTTCCCCGCCCTGCCCTCCAGGGGGTCTGTCTCGGGCTGCCGAAAGCCCCTCCGCCACAATGGAGACAGCAGAAATGGCAAAATGCGCTATAATGACCCGCTCTGTTTGCATATATTACGCAGGGATGTGAGAGGTGTATCAGTGAAGCGATTAATGTTCTGCCCGTATCCAAAATGCAAACGCTGTTGTTAATCACACATACTACACGCTGCCATCTGCTACTCCTCTGACGGCATTCGCTGGTATATTGTCAGATATTTTATAGTGAGATCACTCTTTTCATCCCGCAAGGAGAGTCTTTAACTCATGACTTGTTCATCACGTCCATAAATGCGCATTTTCATTTTCGTCACGTGCCGACGGGATAATAAAGGAGGAAGCTTTGCTTTCTTACTCACCAGAAGGAAATTAGCCTTGAATAACAACGGCATTAATAAAACAGTGATGAAACCCCAGCTGGGTTCGTTAAACAGACTCGAGCACCTTTCCTGGTCTTCTACAAAACCACGGTCCCCAGCTTCTGAAGTCCATTTCTTTCTTGAGGTAGTTTTTGATTAATTGACGCTCAATGTAATGGATCAATTTAATTTCAGACCTTCTAAGTACATACCTGAAGCACGTGGGCATCAGTGCTGATAGTTACTGACAACAGTAAGCATCTGAAGGCTGTGAATTTGAATTATGAGTCCTCTGCCATTAGGTTACAGTGTATTTCACAGTTTGGTGGGGGCGGCGTAACAGAGGCCCCTTTGTCTCTGTGAAGCCTGGGCTATCCGTACTACCCTGCTCCCCCCCTGCCCAGCACCGCCCCTCCCACTGCGCTCGCTTCAGAATTGTTCGGTTTCAGTCAGAAACGACACTGACTCCTTGATTTTTATCTGGCTTCCAGCTATAGTGTTTTGGGAGGCGAGAACGCAATGCGGACTTGATGTTGACGTATTTAGCAGATGCCTTTGTCCAAAGAAATGTATGAGTGTGGAAGATTATAAACAGCAGGCATACGGCTGTCGGGGAGCCGTCATGGGATCCTCCTGCCTCATCTGAGCTTTCCTGCAAAATGCCAGAAAATGGCAATACATGAGAACCTGAAGTTTGTAGGGGGCGCCATTGAGCAGGGTCTCCCTGAGATGTCATGTGACCCTTTTAGCATCAGGGGTATGATGAAGAGCGAGCTCACTGGCATTGGTCTGGGGGATATCAGGGGTCGCAGCTTCAGTGCTCTGTTGACATTTCCTACTTATCACCCTGGAGTCACACTGTAGAAATGCCAGTAAACCACCAAATATCATCAAACACAGAACAAAACCTTAACTATGCCCAGACAGCAATGTCGGGCTGACACTGGTACAGACGAGAGTGGGACCAGACCAGCACTTTCAGAAGCTTTGCCGTTTGTCCTGGATGTTTCCCCCGTTTACATCAGAGTGTGAATTCCCAGCGGAGCAGCTCACCGGCTTTTCATGGCGCTGCGGTGGGAGAGATGCTGCCCTTTCAAACCCCAGCCATGCCTTCCAGACACAAGCTCATATTAGCAAAGTAAACACCTTTATAAAGAGGTGGAAATGTGGCGATAACTTTCATGTAAGTTAGAACGTTTACATAAAAAAGAAACATCCTCAGGAAGATCCATATAACCAGGAGAAGTCTGGACAATCAGACATAATCACATAATAACTTTCCACAATCTCCAGAGGGATTAATGTACTGGGTTCCTGCTCCCCAGTAACCAGTCGTCTTCAATCATGAGGTTACCAGCTTGCCAACCTCTCCCCGCGCCCCCCCCCCCCCCCAACCCAACCCAGCCATCACACGTAAATGTAAGGAGAAATAATTAATATTCCATCTTGATTGATTTCTGCTGAGGGTGAAATCTGTTTCCTAATGTGTCTGACCCCCTGTGGAGGGAGGGGCAGAGACAGGGAGAGGGGCAGGGAGATGGCAAAGAAGGGAGGTGTGAAGGTGGTGATGGAGAGGTGTCTGGATTGAGCTCCCGCGTGGCCAGCAGCTCGTGTTCCTGAAAGGCAGGCGTTTGCGTCCGGGGGATATGCAGTCACATGCGGAGACCAGACAGGAAGCACACAGTTAGTGAGGATCGTGAGGACTGGCCCACCTCACCTCCAACCAGGCCGCATTAGAACTGCTCGTTATGCATATTAATGAGATTATTTGTAGTACTACATTATTTCTAGCATATAAAATGTGGTGGCAGGTTTGATGGCCGCCAGGGCCCCTCCTCCGGTCATCCTACTCCCAAACCCCCCCACCGACACCCTGCAGAACCGGCGCCCCGCCTGCCGAAGGCTGGTGTGGCTTCCCATCAGGTGACTTCCTGCGAACAGCACGGGGGGGTTCCCCGCGGAGACTCGCTCTCGCTGCCGTCTCAGTGGGATGCCGGCATCGTCGCTCCGGAACCACAGGCAAGCCAAAGGAATGAGTTCTAGGGGATGATCTCTGAGGCATCCTATCCTCTCTCAGCCGGATTCACGCGAGGGAGACAGTGCTTACGGAGTGACAGAGATTTTAACTCCAGCCTTGAGCGTTTCGATTCTGGTTCGATTCTCCCATTTTTATTACTAATGGACAGCTGTTAAACACGCATCTGCGATTAGTGCGCATGACTACAGCTTGGAAGGAGCATTAAATAGCCACAGACAAGTAGCACCAAAGTTAGTTTTATTTATTTTTTTTTCCACTAGGATTTCAATACTCCACTATTGCTTTCCAGTACAAAGGGTTATGATTCTGTTTAGCACTCTAAGAAGTTACGTTTCTCAGCCCACCCCTTTGTTTAATTACAGACAATTCATGTTTTAAAACAACCAAAGCAGGCATCTAAAACGGACGCTGGAGCGGTTAACGATTCAGACCCCTGTCCGCTGTTAGTAAGTTTGCATGTGTGACGTTCATTAAAATAATACTACAGGTTAATCTGTGATGCCAGAGAGCGGAGAGACAGCAAGCGAGGGACGGTCCCCACGGAGACGGAAATCTCCGGAAGCGACCGGCTCAGTCAGGCATGGGCCCGGCGTCCAAATGATGCCGCATCAAAACAACCAAAAACCAACAGTAAATGAAACGGCATAATATTGCTTTTTAAAAACACACTCGGCACTATAAGACAGTTATATATATATCGTGCATCATTAGCTGGACAGAGACTATGCTAGTTAACACTGGTGGCGATGGAGGTGACGGCTTACACCATCCACTAGGGGCGCCCTCGCGCTCCCCTTTGTGTTACCATGGCACAGGGACTCTTCCGAGCCCCTAGAGAAAATCATCAGTCACTGTAAGGCATACAGGTCTACAGAGAAATACCAGGCACATCTTGTTCGAAACCTGTACAATTTTGATCTTTAGTGTTTTTTTTTTTTACCCCTTTGCAGTTCATATCTAGAAATAAGTCAATATCTTTTTTATTACATACATACAAAATAGAATAGAAAAGTACACTGAATTTCAGCCGTAACTGCAAACATGTCCGTGTGATTTTCCCGTGCTTAGAGGCAATAAATTTGTACACTTCGAAAAAGAAACAAAAAGCATTAGAAGAAAGGAACTGAAATATGAAATGTCAGTGGTTTGGCATAATACAAAGGGCACACTGGAGCAAACTCAGAATTGGCTACAAAACAAACAGGTGTCCACAGAAAGGAAGAGAAACAAAAAGTAATACTGGAAATGAAATCATGCGACCATCATAAATTGAGGTGCACTGCGTATTGCATGAGAGTGAGATGATGTCATCGAACGTAATTCTGCCGGGGTGACCGAGGACGTCCCCATCCTCCTCAGCCTGTCCCACGGCATTGAGATATGGCACTATATATGTAAATGTAGCCAGGAAGACACTTCATGCCAGAGAAAACAATCACCAGTGGAGCCCCATTAGTTGCATAGTAAGCGAAGAGGGAGGAGCCTGCTGCTGATGTCATAATCATGGCCACGCCCACAAGCCCCCCCAAAGCCCCGACATTCACACAGTAGCCTGACGGCAGAAGCTCTACCGGACGATCTGGTACTACAGGACTGCGGCGACTCACAGTGGGAATTTAAATATCGCAGGACCGGTAACAGGAAACACAAAGGGTCGGTCAAATAAACCCTGAAGGTAGATATTGATGTGGAGAAAGAGCAAAAAAGCTCAATCTCCAGGCGCGTTTCAGTACAGCTGCTGGGGTGGATACCTGTAAGGGGAGGGAATAACGAGAGACTACAACTGCTGAACTCCAAATCCCACAAGCCCCTCTGCAGATTTAGGCTTTCTGCTAGCTGCAGGCGATGGCCATGATCGGGACAGCTATACGTTAAGGTCCACAGTCACGCCACAGCTCCTCAGCCGCTGTTATTATTATTCATTATTATTATGACCACGATTAATGACCCTCGTGAAGAACAGTCTTCGGAAGCCAATCTAATCGCAGTCCTGACAGGGAAGGCCAGCTGCGACTCGGTCTGTTCTCCTCAACTGGAGCGAGGCACAGGCCGGCCTGCCGCCAGCCCGAGAGCCCGCCCCCACCGCTGGTGGGTGGGGCCTGCAGAATCCAGGCTGTTCATTGGCCAGCAGGACATAAGGCACTTTCATGTTTTTTTTTCCTCGACATCATAAATGCTTAATGAAAAAACTAAAGAACAAAAGGCGGTTTTGGTCGATGCTTCTCCATCTGCAAAAAGGAGAGTCCCCCTCCCCATGGTGGAAATGACCCCCCCTCCCCGTGGTGACATAAAGGGCTTCTTTGTTCCATATTTTCTATACAATACTGTAAGATAGAAAAGGCTACACTTCTGAAAAATATACTCCTACTCTTCTGCAGCACCCCTGTGTCACAAAAGTACATATTTAATATTTCAGTGTTTGTTTGCTCATTCCCAGATATTGTACATCAGTCAGCAGTTCTTCCTCCCATAAAATCAGAGCATGGCTTTTACATCCTTCGAAAAGGGTGCTTTTCACGCGGCCGCCTTCCTCACGCCCCGCAGGCAGCGACATGGGCCGCTGGTACCGCTACCTGCGGTCCTGGGGGGCCCTGTTCCTTCGCTGTGTCACCCTATCGCAGGATGACAGGAGAGACCCGTCTATGACGGACAGCCCCTGCCAAGGGTGCGATTCAGATTCAGAACCCAGAGTAAGTTTTTCAAATTCCGGCTTTGCAGTCGCAGGGCTAAGCGGCCGTGAGCCGCACGCGCGCGGAGCCTTCCGGAAGCAGGTCGCTGGCGGTGACCGGCGGCTGAGGCCCTTCAGGACCGGCTGGGGGCGTTGACGGTTGGCTGCACCTACCCGTGCTGGATGATGCCCCCCCCACACCCAGGAACAGTCGTGCAAATCACAGGTTGCGTGTTCCTGCGGTGGGGAGGGGGCGGGCGGGTGTGCGTGTGACGGTGACGTGCCGGAGAGGAAGGCTGGGTGGCACGACACCCTGGGGACTTGATGGGCACGCTGTGGGGGAGAGGCCCGAGGTCCCCCAGCAGGGTGCCTGTGATTTGGGAGGGACCCCCACACCCATTGTAGAGAGGATGGCACCAACTCGCCCCTCCCCCCCCCAGGGGCTGCTGTCAGATCTCGGCGTTCTGCTTCTCTTCACAAGGCTGGAGAGGTGGGAGGGTGGGGGCAGGGTTGGGGTGGAGGGGGGGGGCAAGCCAGGGTGGGATAAATTGGACCTTATTGCTTCACTATTCAGTGCAGGTTCAGGACCATGATCACCTGACCAGGAATGGGCAGCAACAGAGCAGGTAGGTAGGGGAAAGGGGTGGGACCTAGATCTGGGGGCGGGGCCTGGGTCCGGGGCCTGGGTCCGGGGGGGTGGGGGAGGGCAGAGCGAAGTCACTAGGGCACGTTGTTAAGGTGAGAAGCTGCGGCTTGGGCTTTCCCGGCAACCGCGAGACGGTGGAGGGAAGACGTGGTCAGAGAGCTGGTCAGCGGGGCAGGAAGCGGTCAGGTCATCATTGGGTGTAGAGTTCAGAGGTCAGAAGGTCAAAGGTTAGTTGCCTGTGGCGGCTGGGTGGTTAGGAAGAAAAAAAAAAAACAAACAGAGAGGAGAAGAAAACAAAAGGAAAAAGATAGAGAGGAGATTAGTCCCAGGTAGTAATGGTTGGATGGCAACATGGTAGAACTAATCACAGCTAAGAACACGCCAGATTGACTTTACCTAGACAACCCAGTAAAATCATGGGGGGTCATGATTTCACACAAGCCCACTATCAGGTGTCAAATGTTAACAAAATAAGCAGGAAACAAAACCGATTATGAAATTAAATGAGACCACTAACATGGGGCGGCGGTTAGTGTCAGTCAGACAGCTAGACAGCAAGAAGGTTCAAAACGAAAAGTCAGTATGATTATTGCTCGGACCCGATTCTGGCGTCAGGCCCGTTCTGAAGCTGGGAAAGGCAGCTGTTGGCCCACAAACCTTTAAGAGATCTGTATTTAACAAAAAAGCTCAAAATATACGATTATTTTTTTACTCAATATAGCTTTTATTGCCTTTCAGGTATTTTTCATCTATTTACAACAACGGCAAGAAAAGTAACTGGTCTCACGACTCAGAGCAACATTAACACCAAATGCACTGAGGCGGTGAAGCTACAGTGGCTTTACAGAATGAGACGTCGTAAAAGATCACGCATATAAACACTGACAGGTCAAGCCACAGTCTCACAGTCAACAAAAATACTTAGAATTAAAAGAAGTTTATCATATTCCAAAGTATATTGTCTTTCCTACAAAAAAAGGCTATGCAATACTTTCTAGGTTATGGCACACAATTGACATTTTAGGCACAATTCTGTTTCATATTTTCATTTTCATTGTATATATATTTTTGTTTAAAAAAAACAGTAAATTCTATTCTTTATAAAAAAAAATCAACAACAACAAAACAACAAAAGAAGCTCACAGTGAAAGGTACGGTAAAAAGTTCTCAAGTACGATCAGAGCGCCGCTATCTGAGGACACGAGGCTTGCGTTCCCGCCATCTCGCCTTGCTCTACGCTGCCCCTGCAGGTGGTGGTGGGGGTGACTGCACCAGCACGTTGGAGTCTGTCTCCCGCTAAGCGTGGGCCTTCACCCTTCCTCCCACATGTAGAGAAGACGGTCATTCAATCCAGAAAACACCCTCTGACCCCTTTTTGTAATAATTCTTCTGAAAGGTCAGCTGACCCACTAGATAAAGAGCAGGATGTTCACTACCGAATGCCAAAGTCATAAAACGTAAAATTCCTTCGTTATCTATGGCAAGACATCAAAAAATAAATATAGGAAAACCACCACTGTAAAGCTGTGGTCCTCTGCGAGGGATGAGAGAGAGTGATTGGCCAGAAATTCGCAGTGGGTGGGACTATCACATCCCACCTGACACGGATTGGATGCCTCATCCCTCCCACTTCACGCATTACGAGATTCTGCCTGCATTTTCAATGTCCGGTTCCAGGGACCCAAGACAAGTCACGCTAGAAGCACATTGGTGTTCTGATTAATAGCTACTTCCGAACTGTAGTATCCAAGTACTGACATATTCTCAGTCACAGTAGTTTAGTTCATATTAAAATCCCAAGTCAACATCTACACACCCCTAGTCAATTACATCTACATCTTAGGAAGGCGGGAAAGACCCCGGTTATAAAGATCGCCGTGAGAGTTACAGTCAGACTCCAAAACTACCTCATTAGTAAGTGCAGAAGACATTTACTTCTTAAGCTGAACATATTTTTCAACTGAGCCTATCAAGCCATTCTAAGTCCACACTGAGCTGACTACACACACACACACACATACACACACACACACACACAACTGGATGAAGTCTGTTCAAATCCACAGGAAGCTCAGGAATGCTGAAGCACCACTGATACTAATGACAGTAATAAAACTTATTTGGGGGAAAAGTGTCTTGTTTTGGTATCGTTCAGAGGGCCGGAAGCACAGAGCATTAGGCAATACGATGACTGTCAGGCCTCCTCGCAAAGCACAGCTACGCTGCACTGCGGCCGCGTCCGAGGGTTCCGGTCACATCCATCACATTATCTGCTCTTACACTGATCTTGGCAAAGTCGACGGGTGAGGCAGCCCAACCAGAACAGGAGTAAAACTCCCCGCTGTGGAGCTGGATGGAAATCACCCGTCAGCCATCCACCTGCAGGACTCTGCTCAGCACGGTGACGCACCGATTCTGTATTTCAGTGCCTGGTTCCCTTCCTCTCGGCCCTGTACCTTTAAGAGCGCAGTGTGGCAGCGCTAAGTCTGCGCATCACAGCGCCTCGCGTCTGCTTCTCTCAATACTGACCCCACATTCAGCCTTTCATTCAAATTAAGACTTTCGCTAATTTCCCATGATGGACAAAATAAAATAAATAAGCACAAGAAATAAAGATGCATGCAGTGAAAACTAAACCCAGAGTAAACACAGCCTCTTCATGAATATACTGCTTTCTACAGATGCTTGTGTCCATTTGTGTCCAGTGTATAACAATACTCCCCCCCCCCCCTCCCACAAACCCCCCCATGCACACGGGAAGAATGCCGGAGCTAAACTAACCTCTGTCAGAGGTCATGACCCTTTGGTAAGGGTGAACTCGAACCTCGTGCCTTCGAACCTTAGTGGTGACCGCACCTGCTTGGATGGTAACACACACCAGGCAGTTAGCGGCTCGGTTTCCCATTCAGAGTTCGACGGAGACAGGAGATGCGTATTAAACAGCAACAGCAAACACAAACAGAAAATAAAAGAGAACATGGTAAGAAAAAACGAAGGCACAGCAGGTATCCTTCAGTTAGGACATGTAAGGCGATGCTTTGTGGGGGCGGAGGTCCTGAAAGCGGGCACCCGCCGCTGACCTGGGTCCTTGGTTCAGGAATGGCTGATACGAGGCTTCCCTAGTCATGTGATCAGGGTGGGGTCGGAAAGCCAAACACCCTCCTGCACGTCTGCGCCGTCCACAACCTCAAATCGCATCCCAGAGACAGCTACACTCAGGGAAATGATTAGTATGGCCATGAAGTGAATTTTTTATTACCCAAACACAGTATTAATCTAAGCGAGTGTTATTCCGTCCCAGTTCGTGTAAATGGCAGTGGGGGGGGCTGAACAATGTGGGGCAGGCCAACGCCCTTTTCAGCTGTGAAACAAAACAGGTGAGGAGGGGGCAGGCGGAGAGGGCCGTTTAGCCTTTGGTGGGGAAAGCCACACCTAAGAGAGCAAGAGGAGGCCAGTTAGGCTTCGAACGGCCTGCCTTTCAGGATGCACCATGCACAAAGAGCCTTCGAATGACCTATGACCTCCCTCGCAATGCAGACACCCCGTAACTCTGCCTAACCCTAACCCCATTACTGCAGAGGGCCGTCCTACTGCCCAAAGGTTAAACAGCAGCCCCCTAACATGGATCCATGCTCCCTGAATCTGGGGGTTAGGTCAGCTGACATATGCAGGTGCTACTGTTACACATCCGGGCCAGTAGGGGGAGCTCTGACGGCTTACCTAGCACTCCGCTTGCGTCGATGGGGTATTCCATGATGGACGCAGCCGGCGCCAGGGCGTAGGGGTAGTCGTACGGGGCGTAGATGAGGCCCGACTCTGGGGTCTGGGGCAGCAGGGTGGCAGCGTGGGGCGTGGCACCCGGCATGAGGGCAGAGGTCTGGATCTGCCGGATGAGGGGCATAAGAGCAGGGCCTGCAGGGGGCACTGCGGCAGAGGCTGCTCGCAGGGCAGCGGGGGGCATCGCTTGGGCAGGAGCTGTGAGGATGCGCGGGGCCTGGGCCGCCGTGGCTAAGGAGAAAGAGAGGGTAGCTGGGGGGGGGGGGAATAAGTAAATGCTTGGTGAGACAACACGACTGCTTAGGAAAGTGAGGATCCCCCCCCCAGCCCCAGCAGAGGTCAAAGGTCATGTCTTACGGGACTTGATGTTGGCATCGCGGTAGGTTCCGTTAAGGATGGCCAGCTCCATCAGCTGCATCTTCTTCAGGCTGTCCTCACCCTCCGCCTGGAGATGGGGGGTGAGAGGTTAGACCGTGGAGGTGTGCGGGGGGGGTGGTGCTGTTCCCTGGCGGCCTGCTGTGGCGGCCTGCTGTGGCGGCCCACACTTCCGCAGAGGCCCGTTGATGCGAGTCTCTCTGATGGCCCAGTGCGAAAAGTGATGCCAGTGATCGGGCCGACTGGTGGGACTGTCCACTGCATGCAGTGAGAAATCAGCGATATGAGTGGACATTCATCAGAGGAGGCAGCTCGGCTTGGCGAGCTGCATTCCAGCTGTGCAGTCACATGCAGTGTGACCCTCAAAACCTCGCTACTGGTGACACTTTCCAGCCACCACCAAGGACAAGGCAAAGAAAGACCCCGTGAATTTGTGTAATATACAGAGGTAATATACAGTTCCTCATCCAAGCCTGCAGGTGGCACTGGGGCCTCCCCATGGAGCTGGGTCTGGGTGTGAATGTACAGGAGAAAGTCCTCTGAGTGACTTGTCACATGGTGTCCCCAGTCATCACAGCTGTCAGCAGCGCCGGAGTCCACGTTGCTGGGCAGACTGGGTTACAAGCGCTGGATGCCTGCCAGCCCGAATCACGGCCGGCCGCTACAGGCTGAGGTGCGGGGTTAGAAAAACACATCACACGCCACGCTTGGCCTGTCTCCCAGTGCACTGCCTCTGGCCTGTGGCCTCCTTCTGCCACCACTGCAGGGCAGAGAGACACAAAATCCAGGCCCAAACAAAGCAGCAGGAACAGGAGAGTGATCCCCCCCACTCCGAAACCGGGGAGTTCCTCCGCACTGCCTGCTCGGAGACTAACCCATGCTGCTCCCATGTGCTGCCCCCATGTGCTGCTCCCATGTGCTGCCCCCATGTGCTGCCCCCATGTGCTGCCCCCATGTGCTGCCCAATGAAAGGGCAGGTTTGGGGCATTTCTCTATGCTATTCTCCTGTCCCTGGCTCAAGGACCTGGGAAAGATGGGGGGGGCATTTTTCTGACTAAATAAAAGTGAACAGATGACAAAACGAAAACAAACAAGCATTCACCCCACCCTAGAACAAAAGCAGAGGCCCACGTGTGTGTGTGTGTGTGTGTGTGTGTCCAGATGCTCAAAGGTAACTGTGGCACCAGGGCCGGCCCAATCCCCGTGTGTCTGTGTGTGTGTGTCACTCTCTGATCCACTGACCGGCTGCCCACACTCCCACTTGCACAACCTTCCCCCATCTGTCGTGGCACAGTTCACGTGTGGTCACAGAGCTGCACGCTGGGGGAGGCAGTAACGCTGGCTGCTTCCTCGCAGCTGCAAAGCATGCGGCATGGAGGAAGCAGAATGAGCTGCCAGGAGACTGCTGCCACATTCGGGTCTAAATACGTGCGAATCGGGGTTATCTGGGAAGGGGGGCGGAGCCCTTACCGTATCGATGGGGAACAGCCCCTTACCGTGAGACATGCCGCTGCCCTAAACCTGCACAGACATCCTCATGAAGACAGATCCTGCTGGTCTGCAATTTCTGGACTTTTCCAAAAGGCGAGCATTTGTGAAGCCTCACGTGGCATATTTATGTGGCAAGCAGCAAAGCCACCATTGCCTTTAATTTCCCTCTTAAGTCCTCTGGTCTGACCAATCAGCACCTACAGATATGTCTGGGACAGGCACTGAAACAGACGGGCATTATTCTGGACAGACTCGGGTGGGCCTAAAGCCATCCAACAGGAAGGCAGGATGCTTAACCCTTTGCAGTCGCTTGGGAAGAGTCATTGGTCTTCCTTGGCAAGCCGTTTTTTTCCAGGCTCGGGGCACAACAGCCTGCCTCAACCGGATTAAGCTGCCCCTAACCAGTACCAGACCCCAGTCAGTCCCCAGTCCTCCCAGAAACCCTGAACCGGGCGTCTGTGCCAAGAGTGTCTCAGATCCTCTTTGCTCATCTGATGGGAACGCCAAAGAGGATTTTTGGGTGGGTGGGGGACCTTCACCTCCCGCCCCGCCCGGTTTGTGCAGCAGTCATTGCAGGGCACATCACCTGCATGCTCTGCTTGACCTTGTTCGTTACCCTCATTAATATGCTAAGCTAATGCCTTTTGCTTTTAGCAACATCGCTCTTACACCACTCCTCATTTTAATCCGCGCGTTTCTCTAAACAAATTTTAACGACCAACTGCGCAGGAAAAATAACTAATCCGGCAAACGACAGCAAGGCGCGGGACCTCGCAAACCCAGCCGCGCTTCATCTCGCTCGCTCACATCGGAGGGCCCAGTGCGTCCTCAGCTTCTCGTGCCCCTCGTGACATTCTCCATATCTGCAATTCCTGCTGGTAACATAATGTTCTGCTAACAGGTGACGGCCAATGAGTCCGGCGACTATGTGGCTCCCTACAGCGAATGAACACTTGAAAGCAGAGGGGGGATAAAAATGCGTGCTATAAAAGTACCGTTATTGAAACAAAGTAAAACTGAACACCTGTCTCACTGCAAGCCTGGAGAAATCCCCCAGCAGACAGCAAATGCATTCTTTTATATGATGTACACCGTTTATACAAAGTGTGACGGTCACTCTTAAAATCCAGTTGGAATACGAAGTGGTATTTGAACACTGGAAGACTGAGGCCGTTGTATATCTGAGAAGGACACCTTGGCAGCTGCAGCAAAACCCAGACAAATGGGGCTGCCGTAACCATGGCGACGCAGATCCACACCAGAGAAACTTGCGAAAGTTTCCGGAAGGCCAGCTGAGCGGCACAGTCTTTGAGCCACGTGACCTGCGAGCACGCCGCGTCCGTCGTCCAGCGGAACCGCACTGCCGGATCTCTCTCGGATGCACGACCATTTCGGCCGACCACTTTTTCGGTGGCCTGGGGTCACCTAACAAACAACCTGTCGGTAGCAAAGGCCTCTAAATCACACGTCCGTCCCCCACGCAGACCCGCGAGAGAGTGCGAGAGGAAGCAGACGGATTTGCCGTCTGGGGTGTCCGACACCGGCTCAGGCCTCTATTCCGCCTCCTGTTATTCTCCTCTTCAGCAGAGCCAGCATGTTGCCGTGGCGATCCATCTCTTCATTGCACTCCCAGCTCTATCTATCCTAGAGACCAATAGCCTGCCAACCCCCTGCCAACCCCCAACTCCCTTAAACACCCAGTGAACTCCTCTGCCAAGCTCTGTGGAGACAGAGGAAGAGAGAGACAGACAGAGACCGACAGGCCGCTCAGGTGGAGGTTAGCGCGGGGCGGCACGGCGAATCTCCATCTGCCATGTGCCGGAGTCGGGGGTGTGGAGCACGAGCTGCTTTTACACGCTGCTCACGTCACACCTGATGCTACGGGGTAAATCTGTGGACGGTGTGTCCCAGTCATGCGGAGGGCGGAGCAGCAGAAATGAAAGACAGTCAGTTCAGTCTTCACTACCCCTGCAGGGGTGACGGGTCCTACGCAAGGCGGTGCCTTCAGGAGTGACACTGCTCATGTCGAGTGCGAGAGAGAGAAATACTGCCAGGAAAAAAAACTGCGAAAAACTGCGCCGAAGAACATTACCCAGAATGCATTGCATTTCATTTCATTTCCTCCTGACTGGTCTTCTTCACTGTCCACTTATCTGCCCTAGACATTCCAGGGAGTCTGGGCCAGTCCCTAACATCCATAAAAACCTTGCAGCCAATGGTATACAAGAACAGGCCTTTAGTGCTGGGGGAGGAGTGGCTTCTCTATCTGGGGCCTGGAGGGGTCGGGAGGCCGGGCTGAGGGCCCGCAGCGGGGCAGGGGGAGGGAGTGCACAGCAGAGGGATCCACTTGCTGGACTTATAGCTGTTCAAAGGTTAAAGGTCACGGCACTTTGCTCCTGAGATTCCAACCTCCACCCCCGAGAATGATCTCTGCACATACTGGTGTGGGGGAGCGGTGGGGGTTAGACGCTGCTGCTCATGTTTTGAGTGCACAGCTTGTAACCCCCCCTCCGTCTTGACAGTGTCACGCAGTGGCAGCCACAGGGAGGGATGACATCAGTGCTTTCCGGAAGACATCCCTTTTCCAGAGGATGATGCAATGTACGACATGCCTGGGTTGACACTGCCTCCCCGCCCCCCAGATGGAACTGTGGAGCTGCTCCTACCCCCCTGATACTGGGTCAGAATCATCACACTGCCCCCCCATGCCTAGTACTTTGATATAGTTTAGTGTAGCTACATGAGTCTTTGGGACTGAGATGGCAAGGATTACCCTGCACTGTCAGTCACTAGAGTAGAGTTTTCATTGGTTACTCTGTGAGTGACAGCATACGGTGATCCCGCCCACTCCTCAACGCCTCTACTTTAGCGGTTTACCTGTGGCTCCCGCCTCCTCGCCCCCGGCCCCGCGACTCACCGCCGGCACCAGCAGTTTCTTCACCTCCTCCACGGCCCTCTTCAGCTTGATTTCGGCCCTGTTCTGCGAGTCCTCCACGGTGATCAGCACGTGCAGATCCTCGTTTAGGTGCTCCCAGTTCGGCTTCCCGCGATTCTGCTCCTCCTGCAGATTTTAATGGAGGAGATGACGGCTTTCTTTTCCCTTCGTTTCCTCGCGGGGAAAATCTTTACATGTTTGACCTTTAAGAGTTGAGGCGTATTATGTAACCACTCAGTCTGAATACTTTGCACAGAACAAATAAAATAAATCCTTCCCAGTTCTCTTGCTGTGGGTTTCATCTTTTCTCACGTCTCCTACGCTTGCAGGCGTCAGCTTTCGGCCGGCAACCCGCACCTAAGGACCCGGCGCGACCCGCCACCTGCATGGCACCGTGTCCCTCCAGCCTCAATGAGGACCGGAGCCGCCAGAATGCTGAACTATGATACTCTAATTAGGCAGGAAAAAAACTAAGACAAAAAAACCACAACAAAAACACACAAATGGGGAGGACTTTCATCTTCAGCAAGCGCGGTCCTCGGGCCAAACGAGGAGAGACAGGGGAGCAGACAACAAAGACATCAAAACCCAGGTTCTGTCTGTGTGGAACCTCCCTGGAGTGGGAGAACTTTCATTGTTCTTTTTAAAAAAAGAGAAAAAAGTAATCTGGTCCTACTTGTATGTGGTTCATGCGGACCATCATTACCGCTGAGTCACAGCACAGCGTACAAATCAATAACAAGATAAAGAAGCATTTCCTTTAAGAACAAACAGTGAAAGAACACTGGATCAAACAGCCCACAAGATATTCCCAGGCAGCCGAGCCCCGTCCTGAGACGGCCGTTTGGAGGGCGAGCAGGACACCTGGACAGCGGCTGGCCGAGAGGTGGATCACGGCGGGCAAGTAAACCCACTGAATGTTTAAGGGACGTATAAAAGCGCCGAGGCGAAATGCGCTGCCGTTATTTTGAGTGTCGCACTCGCGCTGCGCGGCATGCTGAGATTCCCACAGCCCTCCGGAATGCGCTGGAGCTGAGCTGCTGTTCACTGGCGGCCCAGCAGCAGTTTAAACACAAATGCAAACTTTAATAATAAGCAGACACACTAAAATGCGATTCTAGGGTATGAAAGAAAATACCCGATCCTGCTTAAACAAAAACTTCACCCACGCAGTCGTTACACAGCCTCGTTAACAGGCCAGATCTGTGACCATGTTTGTCAAAAGATAAAGAAATCAAGTCTGGATGTCGTCTTTTACCAGGAGCCGCTGATTAGCGTGACGGCGCCCATTAAGCTGGATGTGCTTCCTTCCTGCCGTTTGTTATTCATTTTTACAGGGAAACTTCTCTGCTGGCCTCTAATGCCACTAAATTCAATTGGAGCACCTTTAATATTCCATCATGGCTTCGAGGACGTCGAAGTTCTCCCGGGACGAGCTGGCCATGCTGACCCCCGTCAGGTCCATGGAGGTCGGACGTGTTACATTAATGCATTAACGTGCGGTTCAGCGGCTCCCGACCCACTGGCCAGATGCGGATCTACGCAGGAATTCTGGCAGGCGTTCTGCGTGGACTCCCCTCTCCCCACCGCAGGCCCCCGCTTACCTTCTTCTTGTCCCGCATGGAGCCCTTTCCTCGCACCATGATCTTGCAGCCTGTCTCCGCCTCCAGTTGCTTCGCCGTCAGCCCCCGGGGCCCCAGGATCCTCCCGACAAAGTTAAACTGCATTGACAGAGCAGGGGCGGGAGATCAGGGGTGACATTTCACTAAGGAGGCCCTCTCCCCCCTCACCGGGGGCACCGGCTCGGTTGGCGGAGGAGCTATAATTCGGACACCTGGTGATTCAGCCTGAAATGGAGCTCTACTTCAAACATATTGTCTAAGAGCTGCTGGCGTGAAAGCGTACAGCAGAATATTAAGCGTGACGGTTCTTCTCAGGACGGCGTCTCTTATTCACGGTGCGATATGCGGCTCACAGCGGGCTGGCATGACATTTTCACGCAGGCATGATACAAACACTTCAGAGGCACTTGACAGCAACCCCCCCGGAGTCCTACAGCTATTTCCGCCCATGCAGTCATCCCCAACCCACCCCCCAGCTTCGAATTATGCAAAATGGGACATAATGGGAGTATCCTGCTAACCCATAATGCAACGCTACATTGGCAGCGAAGTGCATTTACCCCTTCGAGCAGGGTCAGCATCCGATAGCGGGGTAAATCAGAGTTACTATGGTTACTACAATTTTTCAGGTTGGTCGCAGTTCAGGACGATGCGTATCCCCTCTCCGGGTGGATGTCACAGCCTACCCCATCCTGAGGGTCACCCCGACACTGATGGATTCATGGACGTGACCCCCCTCCCTCGTGTGTCGTGGGTCAGCCCCGGGGGTGGGAGTCTTCTGAGGGACCGGGCCCCGTGCCTGGAGTCCAGCCTCAGAGAGAGCAGCTGGTTGCCGGGACACTTACATAACCAGGCTGGGCTCGTCCCCAAAATGGCCACGTGGTGCAACTGTGTTGGCGCAACACCTACGAGATGAAGGGCACGGATCGGTGGCGAGGCCAGCGGAGCCGCAGGTGGGACTGGGCAGGGCTAGACCTCGCTGAAGGGAGCAGGAAATATAATGAAAATCATAATTAATCCCGCTAACTGGGAGGTTACCTGGAAACCCACACGTGCCGGTCAATGCAACACCCGACTTTCCCAAGAAGGAAGGCCGAGCAGAAACCAGAGCATCACTGAACACCGATCGCAGTCCAGCTGACAGCCGACATGCTAGGTGTTGGCTAAGAAGGGCCCAAGGCCTGAGCTCACAGCAACACACTGTCTAGCGGAGACCCTAACTGCCCCCCACCATCCGGCCTCCCTGCCATTACTGACCGGGGCCTCCCCACTTCACTCAGCGGCCGAAAACAAGCATTCACCCTCAGCCGTGTGGACCTCCTAACGTGCCAAGGAAGAGGATCCCAGGTCGTGGGCATCCTCCATCATGTTGCAGGGCCTCCATGACATCACGACCTGACTATCACCTGCTAGGAAGTGGCCTGAGCAGGCAGGTGATGTGTTGGGTGGGGGATTCTGGGGCACGACGGCTAAGGAAGGACCCTAGACAGACCCTGGTGTAGGAACCACTGAAATCAGGCTGGTTTTCTGGCCCATAAAAAGCAGTTCTCCCCCTCAGAAGTTAGATAAGAAACCTTCAGGATCTTCTAGAATGGTTTAGTGAAGCTTGCCATGCTTATCCATGGCCCCAGGTCCCTGTGTGTACCTGTGGTGAACTGAATACTCCATACATGACCCTTGGTGATGCAACCAGCGGCGCACAAGAACCTTTAAGGACGTATCATGCGCACATCCTAGGTGGGTCTTTCGGAACCTGACTGACAAGCGGAGATCATGTAGACTGCGGTACGTGGGTCTCACTGCACGTCTTCCCGGCCCACTGTGGTCTGGCATGGTCAGGACTGTAAAGGAGCAGTTTAGCTGGGTTGCATGTGCGGGGGCTGACTGGTCACATGACAACCTTGCCCTGATATTTGCTGAGGTGTCACAGAGCCCTGCTGAAATGTCATAACCCCCCCCCACCCTCTTCCCTCTACCCTTATCCCAGCTCAGCCAATCAAGGCTTTGGCTGTGTTTTACATGAATCAGCAGCTCGAAGGAGGACATCCTTCCCCTGAAATCACGACACCCTCCCCAGTGAAGTCACGACAGCCTAACCCTGAACACAGAACCCCCCCCCCCCCCAGCACTGTTAGTAGGTGCGGTTTTAGCAGTAACACAACCGCTGAAAACCCAAATTTCTAACCTGCTGCTTACAGAGTCAGGTCCCTGGGAAAGCGTTGCAGTTTTCACAGGAACACCTGGCGCTGAAATAACTCCAGCATCACAGAAGGAAAAAGGCAGGGCCGTGATTTAGGAGCAAGCCGACCCTCGGTAACAGTGCCTGCTGCAGCATCGCCATGGTGACGCCGCATGACCCCTTAGCGATGGCTAGGTCTTTATATCTGTAACAGAGCTGCTCACTTCATACAAGTGGGTCACAGGGGCCTGTGCAACAGAGGAGGAGGTCATAGACAAGGGGTGGAAGGTCCTGGGGAGGGCAGAGACACGCCACGACCTCACACACAGACACCGATATCCCAAATGTAAGCCATATAAACTGCATTGGATAACATTATTAGCAGCTAAACTACGCAGGTTGAAGTAGCACTGACACCCGCCTGGGAGCACTGACACCCAGAGAGCCCTAAACCCCCCCATGGAGCACTGACACCCACAGAGCCCTAAACCGCCCAGGGAGCACTGACACCCACAGAGCCCTAAACCCCCCCATGGAGCACTGACACCCACAGGGCCCAAACCACCCATGGAGCACTGACACTCACAGAGCCCTAAACCACCCAGGGAGCACTGACACCCACAGAGCCCTAAACCCCCCCCATGGAGCACTGACACCCAGAGAGCCCTAAACCCCCCCATGGAGCACTGACACCCACAGAGCCCTAAACCACCCATGGAGCACTGACACTCACAGAGCCCTAAACCACCCAGGGAGCACTGACACCCACAGAGTCCTAAACCCCCCCCCATGGAGCACTGACACCCAGAGAGCCCTAAACCCCCCCATGGAGCACTGACACCCACAGAGCCCTAAACCACCCATGGAGCACTGACACTCACAGAGCCCTAAACCACCCAGGGAGCACTGACACCCACAGAGCCCTAAACCTGCCAGGCAGCACTGACACCCACAGAGCCCTAAACCCTCCAGGGAGCACTGACACTCACAGAGCCCTAAACCCCCCAGGCAGCACTTACACCCACAGAGCCCTACACCCCCATTCAGCACTGACACCCACAGAGCCCTAAACCCCCCAGGGAGCGCTGACACCCACAGAGCCCTAAACCTCCCAGGCAGCACTGACACCCACAGAGCACCTAATCCCCCCAGGCAGAACTGACACCCACAGAGCCCTAAACCTCCCAGGCAGCACTGACACCCACAGAGCCCCTAATCCCCCCAGGCAGAACTGACACACACAGAGCCCTAAACCACAGCGTATCTCTCTGTCCTCCTCTGACAGGTGACTGCTTGGCGGGGGGGGGGGGGGGCAGCTGTGCCACTCCACCCCATCCGAAAACAAAACTGACATGTAAGGCACCCCAGGGACTACATCTAACTCCCCTTAAACCTCGAGACAGCTCCCCACTCCCCTCCCTCCCCACGGAGGGACTGCCCAGAGGGGGGGGGGGTCAAGTTAGTGGCGGGTTAGGCCTCTGTGCCTGTGATTGGATGAATGTCAGCGAGACCCTTATCCCCCCCCAGAGGTGCTGGATAAACAGTTGACCCTGCATTTCACTCTCAGCAGTACGTGTGTTATAAAAAGGAGAACATGAAGAAATATATGGAAAACACCTTCCACTGCACCTGCACTGCACACGTACGACTTCAATAAAGCTTCATTTCATTTGCTTCCATTTCATTTCACTGGAGGTCTTCCCCACCCCAAACTGGGGGAGCTACAGTCACTCAGCGTGGAGCAGGAGATGTGAAGTACTCACGTGTCACACGGAAACCAAATCCCTGCAAAGCTCACTGCTCTAGCCTGATATGCTCCAGTCCAATCGGCGCCCCCCCCTTCCACACAGAATGGGGTAAATCCTAGGCATGCCGCCCCACTGCTGGGTGACCGGGCGGGCGGGGGGCACAGGAAGTGTCTGCAGGATAAGGAGATTGAGCAGACATGCCTCACAACCCCCCCCACACCCCCCACACCTCCGTGTGTTTGACTAACCACCATGACGGTCTGTCATGCTCCCAAGCAGACTTCACGTAAAGCCCCCCTCCCCTGCCTCGCCGGGGGCCCATTTGTGGCCACCATGAACCCCCCCCTTCCCCCTCCCTGACCTTTGCTGTCAGGGAGCTGACTGACAGGGGGGGCAGCTGACTCCACGCCGGCCCACAATGCATTCCCTTCCTTTTAAAGCCCCCCCAAGACCGCAGGTGCCAGCAGCTGGGGGACACTCACTGTATATTTAGCACTGAGCTCATATATTCCTGTAGCTACCAAGAGGGGGGCTGCATGTGGGTGGGGGGCATTGTGTGTTTGTAATGTGTGTGTCTGTTCCGGTATCAGAGCCCCCCCCCCAGGTCAGGGTGACCCATGATGGGTAAAGAAAGGGGTGCACTTAACAGGGGACAGTGTGTGGCAATTGAGGGTCCCACCCTCGACCCCCCCCCCCCCACTCCAATTACACCTCAGAGGTGTTTGACCAGCCAGGGAGTGAGATTAAGCAGGATAAAGCCGATTTTATTTTTAATCAGCGCAAGTAAATATTCAGGGAGGGCTTCCTATCATCAGGACGTCAGCTGCAGCCTGAAGGTCGTCGGCTGCTCAATCTGTGCGTATACAGTCAGAGGGATACACAGTCACAGGGAGACACGCGCACAGGGAGACACGCGCACAGGGAGACAGTCATGAGGAGACACACACGCACAGGGACACAGTCATAAGGAGACACGGGCACAGGGACACAGTCATAAGGAGACACGCGCACAGGGAGACAGTCATGAGGAGATACGGGCACAGGGACACAGTCATAAGGAGACACGCGCACAGGGAGACAAGCGCACAGGGAGACACGCGCACAGAGAGACACAGTCATAAGGAGACAGTCATAAGGAGACACGCGCACAGGGAGACACGCGCACAGGGACACAGTCATAAGGAGACACGCGCACAGGGAGACAGTCATAAGGAGACACGCGCACAGGGACACAGTCATAAGGAGACACGCGCACAGGGACACAGTCATAAGGAGACACGCGCACAGGGACACAGTCATAAGGAGACACGCGCACAGGGACACAGTCATAAGGAGACACACGCACAGGGAGACACGCGCACAGGGAGACACGCACACAGGGACACAGTCATAAGGACACAGTCATAAGGAGACGCGCACAGGGAGACACGCGCACAGGGACACAGTCATAAGGAGACACGCGCACAGGGAGACACGCGCACAGGGACACAGTCATAAGGAGACACGCGCACAGGGACACAGTCATAAGGAGACACGCGCACAGGGAGACACGCGCACAGGGAGACAGTCATAAGGAGACACGCGCACAGGGAGACACGCGCACAGGGACACAGTCATAAGGAGACACGCGCACAGGGAGACAGTCATAAGGAGACACGCGCACAGGGACACAGTCATAAGGAGACACGCGCACAGGGACACAGTCATAAGGAGACACCCGCACAGGGAGACAGTCATAAGGAGACACGCGCACAGGGACACAGTCATAAGGAGACACGCGCACAGGGAGACACGCACAGAGATACGTGCACGGGGAGATGCACAGACACGCGCAAAGAGACGCGCGTACAGGGGGACGTGCATGTGCAGACGTGCATAGACATGCAATGAGAGATACGCACATAGAGAGACGTGCACAAACAAACACAGGCACTCACGCGCGCATGCATGCACACAGAGAGAGAGACACTCCCTGCATCACACCGACCCCCACCATGGACCCCCCTCCTGATTTAATGCTTGGCCAGCTAATCTACATCAAACAATGTTGGTCCCCTTGGTCAGAGTCCAGCAGACCCAAGTTTGAAAAGACATAGTGATGAACATGGGGGGGAGGGAGGTCGTCAAAAGACCAAAGGGGCCGAAGCAAACTCCCAGCATGGGGGGCAGAGTGAGGAATCGGGGGTCACTCCGGGTCATTGCAGCCAGAATCGTGCCTCAGAGCAGCGACCCAGAATGGGACCTGTGATCGGAGGGCCGCCATGCTGCCCCCGAGAGTCACTCAAACTGAGCCGGGGCACGGGAAGGGAGGTGAGGGGACAGTTGCCACTCAGCTGGGGCCCCACAGATCACTAAGGGGCCACAGGGTCATGCTGGACTCACACCTGCATCCTGTATGGGGGGGTGGGTGACACTCTCCTCTGGGGCCCTGGGTACAGGCAGAGTGAACGGTCCGCATAAAAGAGGCCGAGCAAAGAGCAAGAGGGAGGCCGAAGCACAGGCATTGCTGGGAACCAGAGTCTGTACTGGGCCACAGGACACATGGGCATCCCACAGTACTCACATAATAGTTAGGGTACTCATGCTGGGGTAAGGGTTTGGGAGCTCACGTCGGGGTTAGGGTTTGGGAGCTCGCGTCGGGGTTAGGGTTTGGGAGCTCGCGTCGGGGTTAGGGTTTGGGAGCTCGCGTCGGGGTTAGGGTTTGGGAGCTCGCGTCGGGGTTAGGGTTTGGGAGCTCGCGTCGGCGTTAGGGTTTGGGAGCTCGCGTCGGCGTTAGGGTTTGGGAGCTCGCGTCGGCGTTAGGGTTTGGGAGCTCGCGTCGGCGTTAGGGTTTGGGAGCTCGCGTCGGCGTTAGGGTTTGGGAGCTCGCGTCGGCGTTAGGGTTTGGGAGCTCGCGTCGGGGTTAGGGTTTGGGAGCTCACGTCAAGGTTAGGGTTTGGGAGCTCGCGTCGGGGTTAAGGTTTGGGAGCTCGCGTCGGTGTTAGGGTTTGGGAGCTCACGTCGGGGTTAGGGTTTGGGAGCTCACGTCGGGGTTAGGGTTTGGGAGCTCGCGTCGGGGTTAGGGTTTGGGAGCTCACGTTGGGGTTAAGGTACTCATGTCAGGGTTAGGGTACTCACGTCGGGGTTAGGGTATGGGAACTCACGTCGGGGTTAGGGTACTCACGTCGGGGTTAGGGTACTCACGTCGGGGTTAGGGTTTGGGTACTCACGTTGGGGTTAGGGTACTCACGTCGGGGTTAGGGTACTCACGTCGGGGTTAGGGTACTCACGTCGGGGTTAGGGTACTCACGACGGGGTTAGGGTACTCACGACGGGGTTAGGGTACTCACGACGGGGTTAGGGTTGGGGTACTCACATCAGGGTACTCTTTTACCGGAACGTAGAGCTTCTCCTGCAGCTGTGCGATGGGGCCCACGGCCTCTGGCAGTTCCGACGCCCGCCGTTCCGTGCTGCCATTCAGTGTGTCGTTATACATGTCCTTCCGCACTCTGCCGATCTCTGCAAAACAGCATTATGGGATAGGCACTTAGCCAGCAACACCAGCAAATATACCAAACAGCACTGAAATATACCAACAAACCTTAGGAAATCTCAGTAAGGGTTACAGATTCAGTGAGTGATTTCACTCCAGAGGAAGGAGAAAATGATGTCAAACCAGCAGAGGGCCCTTCCACACTGCCAGCACTGTACAGGTGGGTTTTCGGTTTCATGTATATTCTTTGGGTCGGCCCACCCCCGATGGGACGGAAGGCCTTTCTACCCCGGCTGCGCGTCCCAACTCCCCGCTCCTGTGTCACTCAACAGCAGTGGATGTAGTTTATTCATGTTGACTCACGTTGATTTCTCCAGCCTCCTGGTCACAGAAGGGTCACATGCTGATCCCCCCCCCCCCCCCCGCCCCACAAGAGCGTCTCCTCGGCACACCTCCAGTAAACACCCCCGGAATGAGGCACACGCTGATCCCCAGTCAGTCTGTGTCAGTGGTGGGGGCGCTGAAACCCCAGAAGGGTGTCTGGCACCATAGAGGGTCTGTGTGACCTTCACACAACCTCAGCGGGGCTGGGAGGGTCTCTGGGTGTCTAAGCGAGACGCAGGGGCAGGGACAGCCAAATAAAACCTCCCCCACATGCGATATGTGCCGTGTTCCCCCCCCCCGCACATCACAGCTGTAACACCCCCCGTGCCACGACAGTACCAACACACAGGGAAGAGCAAACAGCTCAGCCAAATCTCTAACCGCTGCTTTGTTTTGCCCGAAATCTCTGCGGTGTCCAGCATGCGAGATCTCTGAAGGTCTGGACAAACCGCCTGAACTGTGACTGCACGGTGCAGCCCGTGTGCTAAGGCCTGGGATCCAACCTCGTTCCTGGGGGACTGTAACCAAACGGACCTGAACTGGATCTACACTGGACCTCCCCGTGGGAAAATGAGGCAGAATCTCCAACGCAAACATCCATTTATTAATAATAAACTACTACGTGATCCCTGCGGGGGAATTCTCTTTTTGTGGACCCCATCTTACTCTCTAGGATGCAGGTAAGGCAAGCTTGGTAGTGAAGGGCAGACGCCTGCAGTGGGGATAAGGGCCTCACTCAAGGCACCACAGATGTACCTATTCTGCCGAGGCTGGGCTTGAACCTGCAACCTTCCGATCGCAGGCACAGAGGTCGAGCCCGCTGCCCCCAAAGGCAGGAAGCGTTCCTTCTTATCAGTCCAACACATATAAAAAAAAGTCACTCATCCTGGACCTGCTTGTCAGCTGCCTCCAAGCCCCCAAACATTACTACAACAGGCAATCAGAAACTGAACCTCTAACCGCTTTGCAGAGGATGCCGAGGGCAGATGTGACACAAACAAGGTTATTACACCCGATGGAGACCCCGGGAACACAGAGATATAACAGAAAATTTAACAGCTCCAGTCAATTTCCCAGCAACAAAGCGATAAAATCTCTCTCCTCTGCTCAAACAGAACTGCTCCTCTTTAAAACCCAAACATATGGGCTAATATCATGGCATCATAAGGCCCAGAAAATAACCCCGTAACAGAATAAAACACACAGCGAGTCTCGCCCCCATCCCAGACTGGCGTGTCGGCCCTGGTGCCTGCATTAGGACTGTGAATCCGGAAGCACAGTGACTCCGACATGCGATCCTGGAGACCAGCTGGACCAGGAACCAGGGAAGGTACCCGGAAGAGGAGCACAGGACGAGCGTTTCAGAAAGACAGACAGCAAACGAACAAAGTGCAGACAAAAACTAATTCTGGGGTGGAGAAAGACCCAGAGTTCAGCGCCTAGGCGAGAGGAGGGGGTGCAGCCCCGTGCCCACTCGCTACCCTGGTGATATGGACAGGAATTCCGAGAGAAACGCTCTGCTCATTAATTATTCTAGACTGCCTTCATTATATTAAAAGAGTCTCATTTATAATCTGCACACAGGTGGTGTCACACACACACACACACACGGCCACACATACGCACAGATGCACACACACCTGGCAAGTGTGTTCCTGCTGTCCGAGAATGTGAGATCTGTAAGTCCAGCAGTTTGCGACATCAGAAGCATTCTGAAGCAAATATTCACCCCCCAGGACACCTCCCTCTCAAAGTTGAAGCCCGCTGGGGTGACGCACCCATTAGCGGGGCGGGCCCAACTCTTCCACCCCCCCAGGTGATTTTAACGAGCCCTCTGGAGCCCTGTTTTTATTACAATCACCACCTCGTTACCACCTGCATTTACCCCTGATCCCTCATCAGAGGTCAAGTGGCCTTTGTAATAACATCAGAGCTAATTTCCCAGTCGGCACGTTCGTCAGTCTCATACAGCCCCTCCCACTCCTCCCATGGGCCGCTGATTCCAATAAGTCACCGTTTGGGTCTGAAGTTGAATCCGGAGGGGAATGGGGGGGGTGGGTGGGCAGTGAGAGCGAGGGTTCAGCCAGAGGGAGAAAGGCCAGGCTTCAAACAGGGACGCCATCTGGACCACCATTGCCCCTCACTTTTTACGCAGCCCGTTCATCGCCTCGTAGACCCTCT